>NC_043006.1:56981592-56991592 GCF_006345805.1 Octopus sinensis
TGTAATTGTGGTACCCTTTGCCAGGAAATCTGTCATCACTACTCCGTCCTGGTCCCAGAAGACTGTGAGCATGACCTTGCCAGCGGAGAGCTACACCCTTGCCTTCTTTGGAGGAGGTGAGTCACGGTGCTTCCACTGCATTGACTGGGCTTTGGTCTCTGGATCATAGTGATGGACCCAGGTTTCATCCTATGTAATCAGTCTTTTGAAAAATTTTGACTCATCTTCTTGGCACATCTCCAAATTCATCCTCGAGTACTTGACGTGTTCTTGATTCTGGAAAGGTGTGAGCAACCTGGGAATCCATCTGGCAGACACCTTTTGCATATGCAAATGGTCATGAATGATAGTTTCCACAGATCCAGTACTAATCTTGACCTGATGGGCTATTTGGCGAATTGTTATCTTCCAAAATGACAGCTTCAACTTGACGGACAGATGCCTTATCAATGGCAGAAGGGGGGTGACCAGATCTGGGAGCTGTTTCCACAGAGTTCCGACCATGTTTGAATTCACGATGCCAGCGTTTTACAAGGTCATATGATGGGGTATCATCATCATAAGTTACTTTCATTTCATCAAAAGTCTCCCGTGGTGTGCTTCCTTTCAAATACAAAAACCGGATCACTGCTCGACACTCAACAGGCTCCATTTCACACTTGACTCAGTTCAAACACCTGTAAATCAGAAACCACAATCAGTTCAGAGCTGTAATTTGCCGCTTAATCGATGGAGATATAAATAATTGCACATGCAAAATTTCAGCTAGATCAAACAACTGCAAGTGGGTCAGGGGGATTACTTATTGAACGTCCCTCGTAGCCACACTGTTTTTTTCTAGAACTACATTATGCAATCCGTCCTCCTTTTTTAAAGATGCTTTGGCACGAGTTGATGTAGATTAGGGACGTTGTTTCAAGCAGGACAAGATCAGTGTGTTTGTGTTTCCTTAAATATATAGAATACATTTAACTACTCGTTATGCGTATCCGAATGATAATCGGATTTAGTTCATGTATATATGTGTGTTTGTGCATGTTTTCTGAAATCATCATCATCATCATCGCCATCATCAATATCATCATCGTTTTAATGTCCTCTTTTCAATCCATGAATGGGTCATGCGGAATTCGTTCTACGGACGGATGTCCTTCCTGTCGCCAGCCCTCATCTGTTTTCAGGTAAGGTAATATTTTCCCTCAGCCTGAAGACTGTAAACGAATAACACCTATTGCATGATAGTGACGCCCGTTACTACTATCAAGCGACGTCAAGACAAATAGAAGCAAACATGCGCAAGCACACACAGACACACACCAGCACATGGTAACATATATGACAGGCTGCATTCAATTTTTTCTACCAGATCCACTCACAAAATCATGATCTGTGTTAAACTAAAAGGCACGCAAGTCCTATGCAGTTAGATTAAACCCGAAATTACGTAACTGGAGATCGAACTTCTCAACTACATAGCTATGCCTACCCATGTGTGTATGTGTAATTAATAAATATACACATGTTATTTACGCATATGCAAATGTATACGTACGTGTCTGTGCGCTCGTCCATGTATGTGTCTATCATCTATGTTTCGATGAGTGTTTACCGCTGATCATTCGCTAAAAATATTGAAGACATTCCAGAAACGTGTCTTGTAATCGATTTACTATCAATTACACTTTCACCTTTACTCTTTCACCATGTTCAAGCACTGGAAGTGGCCATGCTGGAGCACTACTATCGGACAAGCATTAAAGAATTTTTTTCTTTTTTACATTTGTATTTACAATTAAAACGACTTGGATTCATTTACTTTTTATTAACAAAAAATGTATATACATATATATATATATTTATATTTTGAAATAAAAAAAAACATAAGAAAAATAAATTTCTGTTGTTTTGTATTATTAAGGATTCATCTAATATTCCAGGCAATGACTGAACAACTGAAGGAGTCAAGCTGAATTCTGATGAACAGGTTCGACATATCTTACACAGTTAACAATCCTGATATTTCAGGCGAGCATAATCCTACCCATAAAGAACTGGGAAAATGGTTAAACTCATCAGAGCTTCAAATGTTTATGACAGAATAAAATCAGTGTAATACATACTTTAAACTTTGACCAGTTAAATCGCTTTCTCAACGTTCTTCGTCAGTATGCTGTCAGAAGAACTATGTGGGAAGTCTGAAGAACGAGGGACGTTTTAATTGGCCAAAGTACTTTGTTCAGTTTTTGATGGACATGTTTCATCAATTCAGAGAGGAAAGAATATTCTATCCGTGACACTTTACAGAGCATCTGTAACTGGTAGAAGGAAGGAAAGTATCTTCAAACGAGTGGTCTTGCCAGAATGTTTGAAGCGAAATGGAAGGATCTTTACAGTTGCTGTTGCAGATTTAGCATTTTTTCAGTTTTGTTCCAATTTCTTCAAATTTGCTTACACCAATTTAGTTTTATATGCTTATTATGAAAGTGGAATTCATGTTAAATTGCAAATTTGGAATAATTTTAGCCAATCGAAAGCCATAAATCTGACATCGGTGCCTGTTTCCATAGTAGTAAGTAAAGCTGTAGTCTGCCTGTTTTCATTGTAACAAGAATGCTGTACTTGCGCGACAGTGACACTTTTACGACCACAAGTTTTGAAAAGCGATATCATTTTGTGTCTATATGATTTCTGTCTATCACAAAATGACTGACAGGTATCACGCAGAACATGCCGGTTTCCGATTCTTGTTTTCTGATTGGACTAAAAATCATCAAACTTTGAACGTCTGTAACATTTTAATAATTATTTCTTGAAATAAATGAATTCCAAATTTGAATTCAATATCCAAAATTTCGCTTTATTTTAACATTTTTAAATCTGTGACAACAACCGAAAAGATCCGAATAAAATCTTCGAAAGGTATCCAAGGCCTTGAAATAGCCGACTTATAAAGTCTACAACCATTTGAACTCGGAGTGCAAGGAGTCGGAATAAGTACTGCAAGGTATTTTGTCCGACATTCTTACTGTTCTACCAATACACCGACCTGGCTTCGTACTTTTTTTTTTATCGAACTCGAATGAATGAAAGGTGAATTTGATCTCAGTGGAATTTGATTTTTCAGAGAGCAGAGAATCAGAACAAATGCTGCCAGGAATTCTATCCGACTCTACCCGTTCGGAAGTTTAGTATTTGTGTTATGATAGTTGTCTCATTGATCCGCATCCTTCTTTTATATCGGTCACCGGCTTTAATAAAAACAATGATATCTTCATTTCCGTATTTTGATACGGACGTATACATTTCAAAAAAGTGCTAACGACATAGCATACTATTTCTTTATTACCCATAAGGGTTTACACAGATGGGGACAATACAACATGATTTGGGGTCATGTGGATGAAATGGAGTTATTTACAATGAAATCGAATGAATTATTTAGAATGAAATCGAATGAGTTACAAGAACAAACGAACAAAAAGGGACATATGAAGTCAAAAAAAGAACAGGATAGCTGACCCCACGAGCCCTGCTATTTTAACTGAAACCTTTTGGCAAGTGATCGTGGCGTGTTCATGCAAGGTCTTTCACACCTAGCATCCGTGCAACACGCATCCATCTTTTTTTGAATACGCACTCTGACAGACACATTTTCTCTAGTCCCACCTTCCTTTTCAGATGGAACTTAAAAAAGTTCGTTAGGGCGGTGCCAGAGATCATGGTGTCAGTCATTATACCTTTCACTCTAGTCTTCCATATAACCCCCTTCGCAACTGCTACTATCTCGAGAAAGCAATGCTTACCTTCGTTCGTCTTGAAACCAGGCGGGTCAATTTTTAAGATTGACTCAGACGACAGATGTACTCTTCTTCCGTCCGACAACAGGTGTTCGGCATAAGCCCACACGTCCGAAATATCCGGACACTGAACAATAGCGTGCAGGACTGTTTCCACATCCCACCCGCATCTTGGACAGACCGATGGTCCACTGTGACCATGCCTTGCGAGTTTCTCTCGAACGGGTAAGGCTCCTCTGTAACATTGCCAGGCCAAGGACTTCTGAAAATTATCCAGTGTCCCTGGTCCGAATGTCCTTTGGAACAGGCTGTCTAACTGATTACCATCGAGACCCAGGGTATCGTCATTTCCGGCCTCTACCAACCTGCTATAGAACACTGCGGTGGTACCAAAGCCGCCGGCATTGCCCGAGCTGCGGAAGCATAAAAGAACCTTACGGCACTCCGAATACCACATACTCAATCTTAGTCTGCGACGAAACCAGGTTTCTCTACCACCAAAACTGGCAAAGCTGGGGAACATCTGTTTTGCGAGGACCCGTTCACCTTCCAGGTAGAGCCAAAGATGCCTCAACCTCAGCGCATGCTTGTGCATCAACAGCCAAGGCATCCCTAACTCACCTTTTAACGGCTTTTGACAACAAATAGAACGACATAGCATACGTCGTACTAAGTCATCTACTTGGTTCACAACATAGACTTGAAAATACATAACCATGTACTTTTAGTAAGCTGCAAATAATTATAAACAAACAAAGAGAAAAGTAATCAAAAATACAAATAACAAAACAAAAGAGTAAACGTGTATTATTTTTCAATTTTTTTCAATTCAATTCAATTCGATTTTTATTGGCTCAAAAATAAAAACCAAGGCCATGTAGGGGGACATGGAGTTATGTACAGGGAGGGTGGTCATACAAAGAGTTCAGGCCATTTCCGGTCAAGAGAGACTTTGAACCGAGCGGTCGTCGGCATTTTCACTATCTCGTCCGGCAGTTTATTCCACGGATCCGCAACCTGGACGGAGAAAGCCCCTCTCCTTCGATTGAGATGAAATCGTCGTAGATAGAGATTTTCGGAGTGACCCCGCGGCCCACGCTCTGGAGCAGAAGTGAAGAACAGCTCTTTCGAGAGGTTACACTTTCCACTTATGATGTTGTGAGCGAGAATGAGATCACCACGGCCTCGTCGTTTTTAAAGAGAATAAAGGTCGAGCGTCTTCAGCCTTTCTTCATAAGACAAATGCTTGAGACCAAGAACCATGCGGGTAGCCAGCTTCTGGACTCTTTCGAGATGGTGTATGTCTTTGAAGAGATAAGGAGAAGAGGCTTGAATCCCGTACTCCAATATATGTGTCACCAGCGTGACATAGAGTGGTAGGAATATGGCTGCTGTGAGCATTCCGAATGACCGTCGAATCAAAAACAGAACTCCGCGTGCTTTGTTGGCAGTATGGACGCATTGGGCCGAAGGCGAAAAGGAAGAATCCACCAAGATACCCAGGTCCTTTACTTGATCGGTCTTCTCCAGCAGTAGCCGACCCGGCTCGAAATCAAGTTGAGTTGCAGGAGAGGAGCCAACAGGCAGATGACAGCAATTTGACACGTTCAGACACAGGTCCCATTCGTTTGACCATCTCCAAACTTGGTGGAGGCATCGACAAAGATTATCTATATCACTGCGAGGAGCGACCAGTTTGACATCGTCGGTAAATAGAAGGGTGTGTTGCGTGAGGTCGTCGGGCAAGTCATTGATGAAGACTAAAAACAATAACGGGCCAAGCACTGAACCTTGAGGCACGCCACTGCTCGCACTGGAGACGTCGGACAGCGAACCATTAACTTGGACTTGGAAGGAGCGATCTGAGAGGAAGGCACCAACCCATCGTACAATATCCGGATGGAAACTATATGCTTGAAGCTTGACAAGTAATAGGGGGTGGTTAACCGAGTCAAAAGCTTTGGCAAAGTCCAATAAAACGATGTCAACGGCATCACCATCATCCAGGATACGCGTCATCAATTCTTTCATTACCAGTAAGTTGGTCAAGCATGATCTCTTCGGCACGAAGCCGTGTTGGGAATCAGAGATAGAGACTGTATTTTGGAGGTGGAGCAACATACTTTTCTTGAGGATGGTTTCGAACATCTTGCTGATTATTGAAATAAGTGAAACCGGTCGGTAGTTAAGCGGGTCTTCGCGGCTCCCTTTCTTGAAAATCGGGCAGATTATCGCTGTTCTCCAGTCCGCAGGTACAACACCCGTCGCCAATGACATTGAATAGAAGTGTTAAAGGTTCGCAGATGACCGGAGCCAACGCTTTAATAACCTGTGGGTGTATGCAGTTAGGGCCGTGACCCTTGTTGACATCGTGACATCGAGGTCTTGAATAACGCGTTCGACTTCGTCACGAGTGATGACCAATCTAGGCATTGAAGGTACCGATCTATCAAATAGAGGAGGTTCACGACCATCATCTTGTTTGAAAATTGTCGAAAAAGCCTCGGCAAATAACTGACTCTGCTGATAAGGGTCCTCAATCGATACGCCTGTTGAGTCTACCAACGTTGCAATTTGGTTGTTCAAGCGGGAATTTCGTTGGACATGGACAAAGAAAGTTTTTGGATTGCGACTGGTGTTTGCCGCGATTCTGTATTCATATCTGAAGCGTTCTTCCTTTTCAATTTTCACGGCTCGGTCTCGTTGAGTTTTGTACACCTCAAAAGCTGCAGTCGAATCTTGATTTTTGAATTCAGCCCAAGCAATATCTCTGAATCGAAGTTCTCGTTTAACCTTCTTCATCACCCAGGGCTTGTGTTTCTTCTTCTTGGGAAGCCCAACGGGAACTGCTTGGTCAGTCAACCTGATTACATATGCTTTGAGGGACGACCATAATTCGTCAACTGGGGACATCGTTATCAGGGATCGCCAGTCCAGAAGCGCAGAAGCTTCGGTTAGAATTTCAAGATTGATTTCAGAGAAGACTCTGCGTGGCAGCGAAATAGTCGTGGGCGTAGAAAAAGTTGTGTGCATGTCGAACTTCAGGATCGCGTGATCACTCTTGGCAAGAGGGGCGCGCACAGATAAGCCTGACACTGATCTTGGATAGCGAGAGAATACCAGATCCAGCATAGATGACTGCTGCCCAGACCGATGCCTTGTCGGAGATTCAACATGTTGCGATAGAAAACAATCTTCAGCCACGTCAAGAAGGGCCTGGCCGAACCGGGAAGATGATGTACAAATTGATGCGGGCCAGTCGATCGTGGGAGTGTTGAAGTCTCCTAATATCAAACATTCATGAGAAGATGAAACGAATCTTATCGCTTCAAGTAAATGAGCATATATATATATATATCCGCTCAGTCGAAGTCGACTCTCGATTACTCGATGGATCAGTGTCCTCCAGCCAGTTCTATCCTGGGTCACTTCTTTCAGATTGGCTATGGCCATTCCCGTGTTACTCTTGATGGTGTCAAGCCACCGGATTCTTGGTCGGCCTCTTTCTCTCTTGCCACTGACCATTCCGAGCATGATGTCCTTCTCCAGGGATTTTCTCCGCATAATATGACCAAAATATGCCAGTCTATGCTTGGTGGTCCTAGCTTCTAGCGCAGTTTCGGCTTGATCTGGTTAAGAATTTCTCCATTGGTGAGCTTCACTGTCCATGGAATCCGTAAAAGTCTGGGGAAGTTATATATATATATATATATATATATATATATAATTTCGTATATATATATATATATAATTTCGTATATATGCATGTTTTTAATATATAAATTAAACAATTAATTGCACTATGTAACACGTGGGTAGCAACTGTTATTTCCTATTTTCTTACCCCGAGAAAGTTTAAAGAATGGCTAATATTTCTTTCAGGCTTTGCTTTTGTTACAAATAATCAAGCATTAACGAATCCCTATTAACACTTGGCTATAATGCTCCGCCACAACTCTTGCTCATGATCAGAGACACACATATTGTCAGCCACTAACGGACATGCACGAGTGATTAAGGTCAAGCAATCAATATGCAAATCTATGGTATCGAGCAGAATATTTGCAATCACGATATTTCCGTTTCAGCAACTCAGCGCTGAATCCGCTTGAAATGTAGGGGGAAATAGGTCAGTTTCAAAACATTGATATCTATGTCACAAGAGCAAATTTTAAAGCGAATAGTAATCATTTCCTTTGATTTCTAGATAGAAGTAAATAGGAAATAACACTTACTGACCAACAACAACAAAAAAATATTTGTTACACAGTGTTATTTAAAAATCTTTATTTTCATTATGTACAGCAGGGACTGAAACGTGTGTGTTATGACGGCACAGGATCTATTCGTCTTTTTATCTTTCAATTCAATTTTACAGGAGGAGGTGACATCAATACCAAGTTGTCTAAGACAACTGCTTGCAGAAATGTGTTCTTCTTCTTACAGATCATCCTCACCTATCAGTGCTATGGCTGTGTATACATAAAATGAACTCAACTGTAACTAGTACAAACACAACGATGCATTAATGAACATTCAACGGTTTAGGAGAGGATAAAGATTAAAATTGTAGTTGAGAGAAAGTTAAGTGACGACTGGAAACCATCTAAATCCTGTAGCACGATGATTCGCACTGGGTATTAAAATGTCGACATCATAACTACTGTTCATTGCTCTGTGAACACTGAAAAGGCTGTAAGACGTAACATTGATATGAAAACCAAGTTCCCCTTAACTGTGATGGACTTTTGGTGTGCCTCCAGTGAGAATGATGTCATGCTTCCCCACATGATTGAACAGAGCCCCGAGCTAAATTCAGAAAACTATGCGAAGCTGCTTGAAAATGTGGTTATTCCCTAGATGGAGAGCATTGCTGCTGGAAGGCCATAGGTGTAACAGCAAGAATCGGCTATTTTCCATACCTCCGAAAAGAGTCAGGAGAGGTTGTCGGAAAATTTTTGCGACTTCGCCAGCTCCAGTATCTGGGTACCTAATTTTCTCGATTGTAATCCCATAAAGGGGTGCTTTTGAGAAAGACACCAACTGCTCTGACTGCAGCACCAAACTGAGCTGGTAGCCAAGATCAAGGGGATGTTCGAAAATTTTCCTGGAGAAACAGTAGGGAAGGCATGCGCCAGATTCCGCAGCCGACTTTAGGTGTTGGTGGAAGCTGAGAGCGACTACTTTGAGTAAACTATTATCTCCTAAACATAATCTGGTAGACATCATTTGACTTTTTTAAATACTGTTGTAATTGAATAGGATTTTGTGTTTCTTTTCTTTGTATACAAACTATGAAATTTAATCCGTGCGCCCTGTATGTAGCTGGCCTGCACAAGATATTACAGACGGAATTTATCTTTCAGTTTGAACTCGAGAGCAGCTACACTTTTACTACTCGAAATCTCCTCTGCCGTGTGGCATTTGATAAATGAAGGAGTTTGATTTGTTGCCTCATCTGTGTTTCCTGCTGCACGGTGGTTTCAAATAGAACTCTTGGCTGGTGGAGATCTAGTTCTGTTTTGAAGACACCTACATCCATCCCATGTAGGTCTCTCTGGATTTTTGAGGGGATATTGAAGAGCTGCAGGTCCTTAAAACCCAAGTTGCTGCATTATCTGGTCCTGTATCTCGATGGTGATGTTGACATCTTTGGCACTATCTAATGATCCCTCGTTTTACTGTTTGTGTAACATGTGATGCCAAAGTTCGGCACATGCCCTTCCATGGTTTTCAGGGTGTTTATCACTACCTGTTTTTATCGGTTTTGTTCTAAAGAGTAGAGTGTTCCATTTTTCAGCCTCTTTCAGTAGCTGACAAGTCGCATTGAGATTATTTTCATTGCGTAGCTTCGCTTGATCGCTTCGGTGTGCTGGCTATAGTTGGGAGCCGTAGTATAAAGGGCTAAGGAAAAATATCCTCCAGAGGACCATCATGGTTGCCTGTTCACTCGTTCTGAAAGTTCTAAGAATCCGTCCGGCCAGCCGCCTGCATTTTATTGCCAACTCAGAGTAATATACACCTGAAAAGATTCATCATTACTCATGTCAGTGCAGAGGTCGCGCACTGATTTTGATCCAGTCTCCTCGACAACAGAAGCTGTTAGCAAATAAACTCTCCTCAATCACAGAAATGTATGCATACGGGGCAGGGCCGTCGCTAAGCTCTTGCAACCTCTGCGGTCGCAGGGGGGGCTCCGCATT
>NC_043006.1:56996592-57066592 GCF_006345805.1 Octopus sinensis
TCTCACACACTGCCTGCAGCTAGCTACAGTTTTCTCCATCTCTATTCCTGCTACAAGATAACATCTCGTTGATTGAATTTTCTTAAATCCTCTTCACCAGTCATTGAATGCGGCAAGACTAAAACATTTTCTTAATCAAATTCTATTCAGTTCTATTGAAGGTCAATGTACAAGCTGTGTAAACGCTCTCATCCCGGATCGAAATAAATCCCTTATGTACATGAAGTCTTCACAAATCTCACACGAGTTGTTATTCCTCACTGGATTGATTCTAACAGCTATCGAAGGACGACCGATCATTATATTAAATTAGTGGGCTAAAAATCCGCTAAAAGACATATTGTCAAGAAATTTCATTCACTTTTCCAATCTGAAATAAAAGACCACAAACTGATAGAATACAAACATAAATTACAAGAACTGCTTCATACTTTCCTAACCAAGACTTGCAGAATCCATTCTTAGGTGTTGTGGTTCAATGATGGTTGTCCAGTCCTCAGACCTTTAATTGTGGAATCACCTACTGTGGAAATAGAAGTAATGGAATTACAGGAAAACCTGAGTCTAAAGATGATCCATAAATCCCAGTCTATAACTGAATTCTGCAATCTCCAGAAATAAAGTATCCTGAACTGAAGAAAGCTTGTATGCGACTTATTTAAATTTTCAGCACAGCATACTATTGTGAATCACTGTAATATGTAATGAAGTTTGTAAAATAGAAACCTCATGCAAACTTTACAAACTATCTCTTAGCGGTGCTAATTCGTGCCGCCTTGACAACATATCAGCCAGATTTTCAACGATTAGATGAAAACCCACAAGGTCTCTACTAACAGTAAGTAGCAAAAACAGTAAGTAGGAAATATGCAACAAAGTAAACCAATAAATTTAGAAATATTCAAATCAGATCCTACCTTACAGTCTTATCATAATATTTTAAGCGTAGACAATGCAACACATATCAGGCTATTGCCTGATATGTGTTGCATTGTCTACGCTTAAAATATTATGATAAGACTGTAAGGTAGGATCTGATTTGAATATTTCTAAATTTATTGGTTTACTTTGTTGCATATTTCCTTCTTTGTTTTATCCAGATATCTACGTAGATAGATATCATTACTTTGTTCTGTCCACCTTTATTTTGAACAGTTTAATCTTATATCACTGAAATGCAAATACGCATATGTTTTTAAAAAATGCTTCCGTAGTCCGTTAACGTATTGTTACGAACCTGCCGTCGCTCAACTCGAACTCGGGACCCTAAGTCGAGTGACGACGACGACGACCACGCTCAGCCAAATCGGAAATCCGCCACAGAAAACGGTGGAAGAATAGCAGCGAACACAAACCAGTAACCGGTGATAACAACAACAACAACAACAGGAAGAGAGAGATACAGCGGAAGGCAGTTGCTCACATTTAACAACAGTTTATACAATTGTTACAATATCAATCGAAACGTAATACATGTCAGATACATTTAAAGAAAAACATTCAACGAATTGTACAGAGTTAAAGAGAAAAACAACAGTCAATGCATGCACAATACGCAACGTCCGAAGATAATCAAAACATTAATGTTCAACACAATACAGAGTTCGAAAACAGTCCACATTAAAGTCTTTCCCTTTTCTCTTCAACAATTCTTTTTTTCAACAGATTACAGTTTACGTCACAATGTTCTTTTCCCTTCTTTTTAAAGGGTGGTAGATTTATTTTGTCTTAAACTTTGCTTGACCGGATAAGGGTCAGAGGTATCTTCCAACCTCATTAATTTCCCTTACCGGTAACAAGACAAAGCCAAATAACCTGTCTCCCCAGTCCATCTGGCACCAAACCACGAAACTGGGTCACAGCACTTTTTCTCCGACTGACCTCGTATCAGTATTAAATATGCTAAAACTTCTTGTATATATACTGAAGCTAAATCAGATTAAGTTTAAAACATTCAATTCCTGAAAAAATATTATCACGTACATACAAAATGTATAGTCGTAATTAATCCATTTTCTTTTATTTTACTAGTTTCAGCCATTAGAGTACGGTCATGCTGGGGCACCACTCTGAAGGTGATTTATTCAATCATATCAACTCCAGTACTTTATGTTTTCGAGTTTGATACTTATTTTATCAATATAAGTTGCAAGATATGAACACAAGCACAGATACAAGATTGCGGACAGTGTAAATTTTGTTCATGTCTTGCAACTCTCAAGTCTGAACTTTATTTGATGTGACGCTTACGCAATGCAAGTTTGGCCGCCCTTAATATAGAAGCTCAGTTATTGACCCCTGATGATGATCATTGCAGAAGTGGGTAAAATAGACTTCGTCAGAAGGCGACGTTGCTGGTAATTTGTACCTACTGTTGGTGGTGTGAATCCCAGAACGGTGCATGTGGTTTGTGAAGTGACTGATAGTACGGATATATTTGAGTTTGGTATTTGTGTAGGTTAAGTGGAAGAGATAACATTCTGCTTGTGATAACATTCTACTCGTGGTCTATGTCGCTGACTATTTTTAAGTGATGATCCATGTAGTATCAAGAACTGCAACACTTACTGAGGCAACAAACTGTCACATTTAACTTGTGGTTTCATTTTCAGTATTGTGACAATTTCCGGTCTGATGGGTAAATATACGGTCTTGCTGTACCAAAGTAGGGATTGGCTTCTGTTTCAAAACATGATACCAAGTAGAACATTTAATTCGTATTGCTACGACTATAAGTATATCAAGGAGTAATAAATGAAGCTCAAAAGCAATATTAGCAAAAAGCATACGACGTAATGCTTTCTTTTCAACATTAATAATGCATCAAGGAAATACTAGCTGAATAGTTTTCTGTCTTGCCAGCTTATTTCTTGAACCTGTCTAACTTCTTTTGTAAGCGAAAAATTATACTTGTTACAAACATGGCTTTATTAATATTGTTTCCTTACTAAGGCGGCGAGCTAGCAAAAACGTTAGCACGCCGCCGAGTGAAATGCTCAGCGGTATTTCGTCTGTCTTTACGTTCTGAGTTCAAATTCCGCTGAGGGCGACTTTGCCTTACATCTTTTCGGGGTCGATAAATTAAGTACCAGCTGCGTATTTGGGTCAATATAATCGACTGCCCCCCTTCCCTACCAAAATTTCGGACCTTGTGCCTAGGGTAGAAAAGAATATGGTTCCCTTGCCAAGGCGGCGAGCTAGCAGAAACGTTAACAAGCCGGGTGAAATGCTTAACGCTATTTCGTCTGTTTTTATGTTCTGAGTTCAATTTCTGCCGAGGTCGACTTTGCCAGTCATCTTTTCGGGGTCAATAGATTAAGTGCCAGTTGCGTACTGGGGTCAATATAATCGACTGGCCCCCACCCCCAAAATTTCGGACCTTGTGCCTAGGGTAGAAAAGAATATTGTTCCCTTGCCAAGGCGGCGAGCTGGCAGAAACATTAGCACGCCGGGCGAAATGCTTAGCAGTATTTCGTCTGTCTTTACGTTCTAAGTTCAAACTCCGCCGAGGTTGACTTTGCCTTTCATCCTCTCGGGGTCGATAAATTAAGTACCAGTTGCGTACTGGGGTCAATCTAATCGACTGGTCCCCTCCCCAAACATTTCAGGACCTGTGCCTAGAGTAGAAAAGAATATTGTTCCCTTACCTACTATGAAGCAAATGCATGTTTTCAAATTTGTTTGACAAGCGAAAGAATTAGAAACACGGGTATATCACATCCGGTTATTTGACTAGATAGATTAGTTTTGTAAAGATGCGGTGTAATAATCAGGTGTCTGATCGTTCTGTTACTGTGCACCTTAGAAAACGTTCGCTTACTAATGCTATATCTCCCAAGCACCAATGTGAAATAGTCAAACTACTGATGATGACTGGAAATGCTGGTATGCAGAAGAGAAATAGATATAGATGAACTTAAAACAATTAAAGAGAGAAAGGGGAAGAGAGAGAAAGAGAGAAACAGACAGACAGACAGACAGATAGACAGACAGAGTTCTTGTCTGAGTAAGTGGAAGTCGTTGTTAGAGAAATACATATGAAATACATGAGAATAACCCATACCTGTTCACGACCATTATTTTGCGGAGCAACGCCGGAGTACACAATGTACGTAGCCTGGTGAGTTAGAATGGATTAGTATAGGAGATTTTAAACTCAAGAATAATCTGATATGTGGTTAGCGTGCCAGTGTTATAGCTACTGGGGGTCAAATTTTAACTGAAATTCAAAAAATGTTTACAAGCGGAATGGAAGTTATAAAAGATCGCAATCTGGATATCTGAAGAAGAAAACTAAGAGCATCGGACAGTGAGTATACATTGAAAAACAGAATTTAACGAATTCTTCAGTGTGTCTAAACTTTGATAAACAAATGTCTACGGTGCGTAATTATCAGTCCCTCATCTGTTTAATTATCAATTAATGAATTAACTTTTGAATTTATGAATCATAATATTTAAAATAAACATAGCAATCTCTTAGCAATCTCAGCAAATTGGTTGAATATGTTCCTGCTGCCATGTTAAATAAACAATGACGAAGAACTTAGTTGCAAAACAGCTGTCTTCGTCTAGGGAGCAACAAGACAACATAATACGCTATCGTAGTTGAAAATGAAGAAAAGCAAAACGAATGTATACACACACACATATACACACACACACACACACAAATATTCATGCACACACATAACGCTTACACTCGCACTCAGACATACACATAGACATATATACAGACAGCTCCGCCCAAATGCAGCTAAAATGCACTAAAGGATAGTTTTGTAGTTACTTAGCAATTGCTATTTCCTCACCAAGCAAAAAAAAAAAGTATGCTGTCGGCATATTCTATCAAAAAACTTCTATCTCAGTGTTTTCTATTGCAATTTTGGAAGTAATATGTCCGAATAAACCTTAACCATTTGTCTGTCCTGCATATCAGATGTGATATTCAGAACATATTTTCCGGCATCCGGGCATCGTATATATTTCCGATTTTTTTCTTCTTTTTTATTTTTTATCTTTTTTTTTTTTGGCACCCACCAGAGTAACTTGGGACTTGTGAAAGGAAAGTATTGGGTTGTCCGGAAAGTTCGTGCCGATTTTTAAAAGAGAGAAAAAAGTCAATAAATACTTGCCATTACATTTTTAATCAACCAAATATGAACCATTATGTTGCACAATGCGTCTCCATCTTTCCTTTAACTTGAAAATACCCTCATCCCAGAAGTGAGGTGGTTTCATGGCAAAGATTTCATCAAGGTATCTTTTTACGTCAGCCAAGGAATTGAAATTTTTACCATTAAGACTATTCTGCAGAGACCTGAATAAGTCGAAATCCGAAGGAGCAATATCTGGTGAATATGGAGGGTGGGGCAACAGATCCCAGACGAGCTGCAGCAATTTTTGTCTGGTTCCCAAAGCACCAAGTGCCGGAAATGCACTTTCTTATCTTCCATTTTAAAGGGTTACAGAATTAACACAGGTTATAGAGACATGAATCTTCTTCCACGAAAGATAGCTTAAACTGTGCTCTAAATGGAGGTGTAGTCAAATCCTATTTTATGGAGTCAACCATGTTCTAAAATAAGTCGAAAGGCAAGCTACTACAAATCGGCACAAACTTTACGGACAACCCAATAGTATACTACTCAGAAAGTATGAAAGAAGGACTTACTGAAATTATGAAGACAAATATGGAGATTTGGGAAAAAAAATTATGAAAATGCGTTGGACAGACAAAGGGTTAATTATGACATTCTTTTATTATCTTTGCATTATTTTTTCCTGTTTTCATTTATTCGACAACGGTCATGCTGGAGCATATCATAGATAGGTTTTAATCGGCCTTATCAACTCCAATACTTGGCAATTATCTTCTCGTTCTGTCGAACAACTATGTAACGGGATATCGATGAAATAAAAGTCCACAAATTGGAAGAATATACAAGCATAAATTACAAGAATTGCTTCATAATTTCTTAACCAAGTCTGATGATTTGGAGAATCCATTCATAGTTGTTGTTGCTGTCAATGATGGTTGTCCAGTCCTCAAACATTTAGTTATGGAATCACCTACTGTGGAAATGGAAAAAAATGAAATTACAGAAGAACATGCGTCTCGTAACACGGATAAATATGCACAGAGACACATTCATTCACACATACACATACGAGTACATAGACAGACAGACAGACAGACAGACAGACAGATAGATAGATAGATAGATAGATAGATAGATAGATAGATTGATATTAATATTAGTATTAGATACATACATGCATACATAATATGCACGCACACACACACACATAGTTATATATATACACACACGCTCACATGTACGTGTATGTGTACACATATGTATGTAGATATATGCGTTTGCGTGTGTATGTGTGCGTACGAACACACGCACACACATACACATGCACGTACGCATATGCGTGCCCCCCCCCCCACACACACAAGTACACATTTCAGAACTTGCGAACTGTTCATAATAAGTTATCAAGTTATTCAACACGACCAATGATTTCGACCACCGGGCGGTAATTTAAGTGGGGGTAACGACAGGATATGAAAATTAGTTGACTTCAAGAAACATGTTATTCTAATTAGTTAGATTGAATAAATAATTAATTAAGACGGACTCAAAGAAGAACGATCGAAGGAGAAAAATTGGTTGCCTCGCACATGTTCCGGCAACATTACAATAATCACATAGCAACATGTGTTGGTAGGGTCGAACACCCGAGCTTCGTCCTGCTGCAGATAAGACGCGAGTAAGTGACGTGAGCTTTAGCCTTGTAAAGATTTCTTCGATAAACATTCGCTCAAACCTAAAATTTCTCGTCTCTCTCTTCCTCATATTGCATACGTGCACGCCAAAATCTCTCGTGGAAGCGCCATCCAACCAAAATGCAAATATATGGGAAATTACCACCTGTGTCATCTCTTGTGAAAGGTAGGAGAGTCCAGTTTGCTGGACATTGTTGTAGAGCTGAAAAAGAAGTAATTTCTACTCTTCTCCTCTGGAAGCCATCTACTCGCAATACCAGAGGGCGCACACTCTCCTACCCTGATGTAATCTCCAGGGATACAGGCATCCAGCAACAGGACCTCCGTAATGCTATGATGGACCGTGAAGTCTGGTGTAACATAGTAAATTCCATTGTCTCGACCACGGTCGAACAATGATGATGATGATGTCTATGTGTATGTGTGTGTGTGTGTGTGTGTGTGTGTGTGTGTGTGTGTGTGTGTGTGTACGAGCGCGCGTGCTTGCGTCTCTGCGTGCGGCGCATGCTGAGATGTGTTTTTAGGAAGTCGCTGCAGTTGGCAAAGTAAATAATAATAATTAAGTGGTCAGCATTATTTTATAGGATTTCGAGGTTGTGACAAGAGTAATGATTAACCCGTATAAGTCTCAAGGCTTACAGACAGGCACCTGCAGAAACAAGTTCACGCTGCCAGCCAGTGTTGTGGCTATCTGGATCAAACAGTCAGGTGAGGTTGCTCAGCCTCATTCGGGAGACGGTTACTGTCCCATTTCCACCTAAAAAATGTGCCGAGGGTAAGTTATCTCTGAGAAGCCAGTAATATATTCTCTCTGTAATATATTACTTTGCCTGACTAGTTTGAATAGTCTGTTTTTTTACTTCTTATACATGGCGCATATTTCATCGGTCAGGCAGTCCACTGGAGGTTTTGCGGTGCAGCGGCTGTTGATGTGTATATATGTGCTGAAAGTGCAGCAACTGCAGAAATTTCTGGAGGTGAACAATTCTTTAACATACACGTATTCCTTGTGAACGTCCGTTTGAAGGAGCTCCAGTCCTGGGTCAAGCAAAGGCCAAGATTGAGCGCTTGGCCTCTATAATATTGTCTGTCACTGACAGCTCTCAACCAACGAATGGAGAAGAACGCTTCTGTTCTCAGAGAAACTCTGGGCGTCGACAAGAATAAACTAGTTTGTTTGTTTCGAAGAGCTTTCAATATGGAGACAATGCATAAGTTCCTGAAATCCGGGCAGCAGCAGAACCAGGGTGGATGGAAGGTATTTCCAGTTCAGCTGCGCTTGCGTACCTGAACAGAAGTGCGTAGCCACCATGTACGGGAAAAAAACTGTCGGCTGTTACCAGCCAAATATGACGACTGTGTAGTTTTTTGATGGACTGAGATGATAGCGGAATCCGTACAATGGCGACAACAGTTGTTAGACAAAAGTCAACAACGAGCAATGTTCAAACACTGATCAAATGTGTACAGAAACAGTTCCGGCAATCCCATCTGACAATAATTCAGTATTTGTGATGCCTTTTCGAACTAGCAATGCCCTTTGACAGCACAAGTAGATTAGGTATTTCTAGAAGTTATCCTTAATTACTAAATAAAAATTCTCCAGACTACACTACCTAGCTGATTCATGTTTATGCTTATAGTTTCTCTGCGACTTCGTTGCTTTTCCCCAAGTTGGAAGTCCACAGAATTCCAACATGGCACTTCCACCATCCACATTACCCGACTGATAGAGAGCTGTGAGCGCCTAATAACAGTCCAGACAGAAGGACTTGGCCTTCGTCTTCGCTTGGCCCAGAATTGCGTATCAAAGGGACAACCTTTGGTACAATGTGCCGGACTACGAGCAACAACGCCGTATTGATATCTTTGTAGATGCTGCAACCGTAGCGCTTGTCTGCGCAACATCAGTCACGACATACCGAACTCTCCATACAGAGACTGACGGCGGCAGATGAACCGCCTGACTAGTGGAACGCATCCCATGCTCAAGATGCAAAAAACAGACACTTCAATCTGATCACACAAAAGCTATGGCACGTAACGATAATCAGGCGGCAATATATGATGGAAAGGATGTACCCTAACCATTTCCTCGATTGCTTCGACTCATTTCATTTCTGGACGAGATTTGTTGCACTGATCGTTACCTAATCCCAGTTACTATCCACCTAGAGGCCTAAGCCCAACGAAACCCCGAGTAACTTAAACGCCGTCCGACGGTAATCATTTTCTTTTCTAGGTGCCGAACAAGACTTGTCTGAATAAATTTCTGTTTCAGTCATCGCGCCTCTTTTAGAAAGGTACTGACCAGCACAACTTCCGAGGTGTCTGGTAGCATTACAATGACATCGTCTACATATGTTGACATGGCTCTTTCGCGTCCCATGAAGAACAGTTGCCATTAAGCAAATCCAGTTTCCGCAGTAATAATTCAAGCTTCAGGGTATACAAAAGAAATTAGGATATACTTAACTGATTGAGTTTATTACTAGAATGGATTTGGGTTCATAGATTTTAAAACAACCAGTGTAAGATGCCACAACACCATGGCGGGATCTAGCCTCCGGAAGCTGTTCAGCTGATCGATAATAATCAGACTCCCTCTGATACCAAGCATATTATTACTCTTTTTATCGAGGTGGAGGTTATAATGGATTGTTCTCCAACCACTCGCCCCTATCCGTTTCCCTGTTCCTGTTATCAGCTTTTCTTAGCAACTTGAATCTTTTGCTGGAAGCCGCAGCTGGCTGCCAAGATACCCACTAGAGTGTCATAGTTTCAGGGCCATCACTCCCCCAGTACACAAGAAAGTGATGCTGGACAGCAGCACACATCTTTTTAGAATCGAGTATCAGGCATCCCTTACGCTCCCTCAAAGCTGAGAAAACTTACTTGCCACGCTGCATTTGTCATGCGAATCTGTGGAATGGCTTTTAACTCTAACAATATAGCACCCTTATTTCACGCAGATAAAATAGTCGAGAACCATTCTCACTGTTGGCAAATCGGTTGCAATACCCCTTCTTGTTTACTCACAATCCCCTTAATCTATTTTTCTTTAACACTACTTCTTTGCTAAATCATATTGATTCTATTTTAATCTCCTTTTACGTGCCCTCCAATTAGCTACTTCGCACACTTCCAAACTTCTACAAATATATTCCTCAAAAATCTTTCAGACTCCAAAAGAAATCCTATTGTTTTGCGTCTATTGGGACCGTCTTTACTACTGCTCACAGCCAGTACCATTGATTTATTGTTCGGATCCGAGGTGCTTGTCTGTGCCTCAAGATCTAAGCCTTTCCAAAACAAAACTACCCCCTTGCATCCTGATTTACTCGACTAGAAGAATACCTACATATTGTCATCATCTATATGTATCTATCCCGGAAATTTGGGTCTCGTTGATAGTTACTGCATCTATATCAAATGATCTGAGGTCGTTCAGAAAGTAGGCTTACTTCGAAAGCGACATCAGGTCATTGCAAAGCGACGTCAGACCATTGCAAAGGGACGTCAGACCATTGCAAAGCGACGTCAGGCCATTGCATTTATACTTTCTACTCTGAGTATAACTAACATGATTGGGAAAGATAGGTTTTCCCGGAGTCTGGGGCTACTTAAAGGACCTATCATATCTTTTTGTTATATCTGTTAGCGAAACATCTGACACTGTTTGAAAAATCTTTTATCAGTAACTTCTAGATGTCTGACAAGTTCAGTACGAATATGTCGGTGTTTTGACGATTAGCTCCGCAAAATCCTTTCACTATCTTTGTTTTGCGATACGTACTCCAATTTACTGTTGTGCAGTTGTTTTTGCCCACAACTGTGAACCGGATTGTTTTTTTTTTTTATGTGATTTCGTTGGTAGAATTTTTCTTGTTGTTGATTTTTCTTGTTTCTTTTCACTTGATAGTTGTTGTCATTGTGTGCTTTCCTGTATCTGGCGGTGTGGTTACGTGCTTTGGCTGATAATGGTGTAGTTCTGGAGGTAGTTTTTTGCAGTGAGATGTGGCTATTTTGTAGATTAAAGGAAACTCTGCCGCCCAGTCGAACTTCTTGGCTTTCTGCTTAAGGCGGCATTATTAATAGTGTTAAAACTAGCAGAAACGTTAGCACGCCAGACAAGATGCTTTCCGGCACTTCGTCCGCCTTTACGTTGAATTCAAATACCACCGAGGTCGACTTTGTCTTTCAACCTTTCGTGGACGATGAATAAAGTACCAGTTGAGAGCTGGGTTCGATGTAGTCAATTACCTCTCCCCACCATTATTATTATTATTATTATTATTATTGAGTGAGAGAGCAGTGCATGCCATCAAAGTGACACTGTGGTAAAATATACGAAGCCCAGTATACCCATCACGACTACCCGTCTGATAAGGGTACACTAGGCACATGCATCACAACCATATGTGTGCGACATGGTGCTCTCATATCAAGATAAGCAGCACATGACCTTGCAGGTGGGGCCCCAGTTAGGATTTTCTTCTGGTCGAGTAGCCTATCCTGCTCAAAACATCCCTGAATAAGGGTTTGTTTAAAGATGTTGAACAAAACACCTATGTTTCCAAAAGTGAATTACTCAAACCCCAAAGAATTCCTCTCAACATACGGTTATGATGCTCCCCACTACTTCAGCTTGTGATCAGAGATGCACGTATCGGCAGCCACTAAGGGACATGCTCAACTGGTTAAGATCAAGTAACTGACATGCAAATCTGTGGTATTGAGCAGAATATTTGCTGTAGCCTATCTTTTATACCAAGACAAAAGAATGTACATGTGCTGGTCCCTTGCTGGATAACGACTAGTATCTCTGAGCTGCCGAGTGCAACACTGTCACCATCAAGGGCTTCATTTTCTTTACCACCGTTATTCACAATATTTGGTTTTTCCTTGTCACTCATATGAGGCAGAGATTATCAAGTTGCGCAATTACCAGTATTTTTATTATGATGCCATCACTAAATATATCATCAATCAGGACATGGGGAGATTCCAACCGCTTCCTTTCATTATTATTATATTATTATTATTATCATATTTTTACTATTTGTCATTGTTAATATTTCCTCTGACCCAACATGAGTTTTGGCTAAACTATTATTAATAATAATAATAATAATAATAATAATAATAATAATAATAATAATAATAATAATAATAATAATAATAATAAAGAGACGAGCTGGTAGTATCGTTGGCACACTGGACAAAATGCTTAGCGGCATTTCGCCCATCTTTACGTTCTGAGTTCTATTTCCTCCAAAATCGACTTTGCCTTTCTTCCTTTCGGGGGTCGATAAAGTAGGTAATATATTCCAGTTGAGCAGATGTAATCGATTTGCTCCCTCTTCCGAAATTGCTAGCCTTGTGCCAAAATTTGAAATCATTATCATCATTGTTGATGTTGTTGCGAGCTGGTAGAATCGCTAGCACACCAGGTAAAATTCTCAGCGTCATTTAGTCTGTTTATACGTTCTGAATTCAGATTCCATCGAAGTCATCTTTGCCACACATATACACATTCACAACATTTGTAAAAATCGAAGTTTTAATAAAAAGAAAGAAAAAGAAAAAGACATCCCTGAGGCCGTACTACGCAATGAAATAGACCACCAGCCAAATGATTACGAAATGAACGTCTTAAATATGTCTATTCTTGCACATCCTGTGACAAACTGGATGTTGTATCTTTTATTCATGTAGTTGTAAGGCACAGATAAAGGTTGCTCTTACCTTGAGATACAATCGGTGACAGTTCCTCTAAGCGTCAGGTCACGATAAACCGGGAAAACTTAACAGGAATACAACCCTACGATCGCTCCCAACACGTCCGTTGCTCGCAACGCAACCGTGAGAAAAGAGTTGTTTGAACCCGCCGCTTCTTGACGTGACGCTATTTCCTCTCCCTTCTGTCTCCAGACGTGACGTTACTTCCTCTTATTTCCAGCTACTCATCCTTCCTCTCCAATTCAGCTTAGAACATTAGAAACCAAATAGAGTGGATCAATTCCAGAAACACCTTACCATCGATTGGCATTGTCCAGCAGCCTGACTTAAATTATGATTTGTGAGCACGAGAGAGAGATAGAGAGAGGTGAGTATAATAGATGGAATCGACTCTAATACAACATTGGTAATTATTTTACCAACACGGTTCGATTTGAAACTGTAGAAGCGTGACTGTGTGGTGAGAAGCTTGTTGCTACCTAGCCACATGGTTCTGGGTTCAGTCCCACTGCGTAGCGCGTCGGGCAAGTGCCTTCTACTATAGTCTCGGGCTAACCTTGTGATTGGATTTGGTAAACAAAAACTGAAAACCCGTTATATATATATGTGTGTGTGTGTGTGTGTGTGTGTGGTGTGTGTGTGTGATTGTGTCTGTGTTTCTGTGTCTGTGATTGTCCCCCACCACCGCTTGACAACCGGTGCTGGTGTGTTTACGTCTCCGTAACATAGCGGTTCGGCAAGAGAATTTGATAAAATAAGTCCTATGCTTAAGAAATAAGTCCTGGGGTTGGTTTGCTCGACAGAAAACTCTTCAAGGCGGTGCTCCAGCATAGCCACAGTCAAATGACTGAAACAAGTAAGAGGAATAAAAAAAAAGAACAAAAGTCGAATTAAATATTTTTAGCTATTTTATCAATAGACACCAATATTTGAATTCAGAAATACTGTTTAGTTAGCATTTATCTAAATACAGTTACTTCTTACCACCACCACCACCACCACCACCACCACCACCACCACCCCGTACACATACTCGCACACGCGCGCGCGCACACACACACACACACACACACAGAAATGCACACTGAGACTCCCCACCCTTCAGTGGACTGAAATATTGTGCAGCAAACAAGTTTTTAAGCAAAACTAAGTACGCTGACCTGAATTAACTCTCCGTCTGCCGATGAAATAGGAGCAGGCATTCAAATGCGATACTGCAGGTAATAGTAATGGTAGTAGTGGCGGCTGTTCTTGGACATATCAAGAGTGTTGTTTATTGCTGCAGTATATTTCTACCCTCCTTGTCAATGGAATACATTACCTACTTCAGAAATGAGACGTAAGAAATTCATACTTTAGCCTACTGGATAGGCGTGTTTTAGTTTCAGGACAACTCTGTCCAGTCAACCTTATTGAAGGCAGGTAGTCGAACAAACGACAAGATGTTTTTCACGAATCTATTGTCATTCCTGATTATACACTACATTTGCCAAGCTGACAGACATATTTCTCTTTCCTTCAAACAGTAAATGAATTGTATGTGGTGAAGCTGTGTGACTGACAAGCACACACATGTATACAACTCTATGACACATTCTTAAAACATTCTCTGCACCTCGCAGCCCAGACAAACATTCAAAACACTTATGCATAAAAGCAGCTGTGACTTAAATAACTTCACTAACCCCCACCTCATAATGTCTAGATGCGGTGGTGGTAGTGGTGGTGGTGGTGGTGGTGGTGGTGGCTTTGGATCTCCGTCTTTCGACGAGGATGATGCAACTGAATTACTTGCCCCGGAATTAACGTTTAATTAGCTGAGCATTCCATAGATACGTGCACCCTTATCGTATTTCTCAAACACAATCAGTGTAGCACATTGTGTAACTCGGCGATATCTTTTGAATATCCACTGGCAAGCTTCAGTATAGTTTCCCTTTTACGCAGTTTTGCTCTCAATAAATGAATCGATTCATTGCTATAGAAAATGCTATTTTCCAAAGATGCCTTGCAGCAACATCGAACTCAAGAACCCGTGGTTGCGAAGAATAGTTCTTAACCATTCGGCCATACTATGCCTATACGCAGATATAAATAGATAATAAATGCGCCCTTTTAAAGCCTAGCCAGGCTCATGGGCTCAGTTTCCCGGTTCCAATGGCGTATGTGTTCCCCAGCTGGATGGGACACCAGTCCATCCCAGCATTACTCATTTTTGCCAGCTGAGTGGACTGGAGCAACGTGAAATGAAGTGTTTTACTCAAGAACACAACGCGTCAACCGGTCCAGGAATCGAAACCACAATCTTACGATCATGATGCTGACAACCTAACCACTAAGCCACGCGCCTCCACACATACCCAGATATGCATCACCTATAATAATTGCAGAGGGACAATGCGCTATGACAGATTCCACTTTTCTCGCCTATTTTATAGATACCATAGGGTGCCAATAAGTAAGCCTCTACTTGGCCGATAAATTTCCTTCAACTCACACCCTATTGTCGTAAAGAGAAGGACACATTGGACAATATGGTCACTGATATACATGCAGCGTAGTTATAGCTGGACCTCCATTAACAATAACAATACTCGATCAGAGCTAACCTATGGTTAAATAAGAATAGCAACAGCAACCGTACAAAAATTGTCAGTCACACAGTTTCACCCCATACAATTCATTTACTTTATGAAGGAAAGAGAAATATGTCTGTCAGCTTGGCAAATGTAGTGTATAATCAGGAATTACAACAGATTCGTGAGAAACATCTTGTCGTTTGTTCGACTACCTGCCTTCAATACGGTTGACTGGACAGAGTTGTCCTGAGACTAAAACACGCCTATCCAGTAGGCTAAAGTATGAATTTCTTACGTCTCATTTCTGAAGTAGGTAATGTATTCCATTCGAAACGGCTCCAGGAAATAAAGAAAACGGGGGAAAAAAAGAAAAAAAGAAAGAAACCTTTATTTTAAAGTTTCCAAAGAAATTAAGAGCAAAGTTGACTACAACCATCGGAGCGCGAATCGCTCCTCGCGAACGCACATTCGTGAGATGGTTGTGATGTATAAAGTTTTGAATAGGAACTGGAAAGCGAAGTATGAACAGGCAATACATATGTGCACCCTGAATTCATAAAACGGAAGAAAAGAATAAAAATGCAATGCGCATGTCAAAATAAAACAGCAGAGGAGAATAAAGCCAGTTATATGATAGTCTGCATGCTACGTCTGACACCACTATCGGGCAACTTTGCAGCAATTTTCTTGTTTACATCTACAAATCAGTCAATAATTTTTTTTTTCAATGTTTGTGATTTCTTGTCAACGTTCCATTAGCTTGTCAAGGCATTGATCGTATAAATCACTGATTTTGACTCCGAGCCACATTTCCAGTTGTACGTCGTTGTTGAACGAAACGCTTTGCACACTGTTGGACAGTTGCAAAAAATGGTAATAATCTGAAGGCGCTATATCAGGAGGATACGGTGTGTGTAGCAGAACTTCCCAGCCAAGGTCTTGAATAGCGATGTGGGGTTGTTTCGGTCGGGTTGTTTCAACTGGATTGTTTCGTTAGGTAGTTCATTTTCTGAACGTAAAATTCTGGATTGACCGTGTGGTTGGTTTCAAGCATTTCGTAGTAGATTAGCCATTTCGAACCCCACCATAACACGTCATAATATTGAATACCTAATATTTGGTACTCCATGTGATCTTAGCGAGCGAGTTTTGCCGACTTACAAGGACGTACTAAAATGTGTTTTATTTGAACGAAAAAAGAGAAAAGAACGTTGTCAAGAAAGATTCTTCAATTAAACAAATTGTCAAGATTGTAGCAGAAAAGATGATTCTTCTTTGGCAAAAGGCCATCCACCACTCGTATAATGACTGAGTTATAATACAAGTGGTCAATATACATAATCCACCACTTGTATTATAAGTGAAAATCTTAAACTTTTATCTAAAGTACCAAGCATTACTAAATCTGTGAAAAATAGAAAAAAAATGTATCATTGTTTCAAACGAAGTATAATATGTTTAAAAACAATACAACAAAAGATTTATTTGACATTTCCTGTTGCAGGTGCAACTCCTTTAAAAACTGCAGTTGTAGTAGAGACAAAACAAAATGCCACAGAGAGAACAAGATTTTTTACAGGATCAACGGACATATCGAAAAATGACCATTAGCGGAATAGATCAAGCAGTATCCAAACAGAATGTTCAGAGGTTGATTAGAAAGAATCGGCCAGATCACAGTAACCCTTTTACGCCACCAAAGGATTCTGAATTGACAACGTTTTCCTCAAAGTGAATCTGGAAATGTATCAACAGGCGAAGATGAAGATTTTCCAATTCCATTTTCCATGAAACGAAAAGACATCAGCAAAAACGTAAGTTCAAAAACAGCAATAAAACGAATGAAATTGCCAGAACTAGTTTCTACCTGTGATTGCACCGGTGTATCAGACCGTGCTGCCGCTTTTCTTAGAAATTTGGTCATGAGCGACTTAACAGCAAATGCATCTGGTGAATATTCTTTCGTTATAGACAGATCGAAGGTAAGGTGAAAACGATCCAGAAAACGTAAATCCCTGCAGCAGGAAGGTAGGCCGCATAAACTATTGTCTACCGTGTATTTTTATGGAAGGAGGGTCACAACCTTCATAAGTGAACAAATGGGGGAAAAAATTCGTAAGAAAACATTTCATTGATACAAGAACCTGAGTCCCAATATCTTGGGCACTTTGCTATTAAAACGGATTCTGCAAAAGCCATTTCTGGTGGTTTGTTGAATTATTTGGAAACCAATGAAATAGTAACCAATCACATGATGGTTGTAGGTTATGATGGTACAGCAGTCAATACAGGACCAAAAGGAGGCACCATTAGACCTTTGGAGGATAAATTAAAGAAGCCATTGCTTTGCTTTGTGTGTCAGCTCCACGTAAATGAGCTTCCCTTACGCCATCTTATTAACGATTTCGATGGGAAAACGGGCCTCGTGGATTTCTTGGACCAATTGGTAAGAAGCTGGAGCGATGTGAAACACTAAGTGTTGCAAAATTTCATCAGATTCCAACGGACTTACCATCAGTAGACAATAACGATATAAGCACTGATCAAAATTACTTTCTTGATATCCACATGTCTATTTCTGAAAGGAAATGTTCACCTGAAATGGCATTAAGGAATCCTGGTAAAATAGCGCATTGTCGATGGCTTACAACTGCAATCGTGTGCTACGGTTGTATGTTGCCATCGAGAATCCTTCTAACACGATGCAATTAATTGTTGCTTATATAATGAAGGTTTGTGTGCCAATGTGGTTCACAATTAAACGCAACACTTCCTCGGAAAATGGGACTCTAAATGTGCCCAAGACGGTGGAGTCTTCGAGAGAAATGGCTGAAGCGGTACAAGACTGTATTTCCAGTTATGCAACGGAATCCTTTCTTTACGCACCCAGAAAATATTTTACTAGCCATGATAAACGATGAACGGAGCCACGTTCGAGAACTAGCATGGAGGCACATAAAGCAGGTTCGAACATAGTATAAAGAGAAATCTGTGCGACCTTTCAAAATTCCTACCCTAAACTTTGCTGCCTCAAACTACATGGGCTTAATTAACTGGAACTATTTCAAATAAATTGGAAATGTTAATTATTTTTATCACCAAAATATGTCAAGAATTAAAAATTGGTTTACACGTAATTTTATTTTAATGTGTGTACAATCTAGATCTCATGTAACACATATATTCGGTGATTTAGTATTAAAAATAATAAGGAAAACGAAGTTGAAAAGTCTATTTATTTCACATAATTTCGAAATTTCAAGTGCGTTGCGGAGCCCGAAGATATAAATTTTAGAGCTTGAAATTTTAATACTTTACTGCCTCAAACTACATAAATATAATTAACTGGCAGGGTACTATTGTTACTGAACCACCTCTAACATAGGCATTTTTCGATGAAGAAATCGATACCTTCATTCAACTGCAGCATTTGATGCAACTGGAAAAATTACCGTTCCACACCTAAGTTGTGGAGAGACGAGTAAATCTCGTGACAAAAGCATCATCTAACGTTTGTGGTGAGAATAGTTGAGACGGTTTCATTAGGAGCCGAATCAGATCAAGAGAAAAAAAAAATCCAGTGTTCGAGACAAAAAGGGGCTTCAAGTTGAAAGGCAATACAGCAACAATCAATTAGAATAGTTTAGTTTTAGCTATTTTGAACATAAACAATAAAGGATTTCACAAAAGAAACGCTGTCAGTTGGTATGGACCTGTCTGTCCAGGTGCCGAGATGCAGGCCCACCGACTTCTGATTAATCTTTTCTCCTGTCACCGCTTTGTACTCTTTTAAAGTAGAGCCAATCACCTCTATTTCCAAGCTGTTCGATACTATTACGGTGACGTCGTCCGCATAAGCCGACACGAACCTTCCGCATCTCAGATCACGTCGAATGTCCCTCGAAATATCAACTACCTTAGTAATGGCTCGTGATCCAACACGTACAGACGCGGGGAGAGTCAGTATCCTTGGCGGACCGAGCGAGCAATGAAAAACTATTCCGATAAATGGCCGTTTACTTTCACCACCGAACAAATGTCGCTGTACATTACAGCGATCCACCTTCTGAAACGGGATCGAATCCGGCCGCCGCGAGGACAGCCTACAAGTATTGATAGTCGACCCTGTCAAAAGTTTTTTATTGATCCAAATTGATCAAAAACCCACCAAATGCTAGGTTCCTTCCCTACTTTCTCTATGATGTAGCATGTGAGGTGGAGGTTGTTGTGGATAGATTTAGTCAGGATAGCGCATGTCTACGCATCACCCATCAGCTTATCGACGTCAAGCGCCAACTTCTTAGCTAACATCTTTGCCAAAATCTTATAATTTGTGTCCCGAACAATTCGGTGGAGTGCCACTAAAATCCCTTGCACATCTGTTTGGATTTGTGTAGCATGCGCCTGTCCCGGCCCGTCAAAGACTGAATTGTTACTTTGTTTCCACGTTGCACCTTTGCAATCCGATGCGCGCTAACTCTGACAATGCAACCTTCGTGCTTGGCATTGAAGAATTGATCAAGAGCCAGTTTCACCGGCAGCGCGTCAGTGGCTATGCTTCTCCTAAATGCCTCTTCTAGCTTCCTAACTAGCACTCCCTCTATCCAAGATTCCTCTATAGTTATTTCCTTACTAAATCCTACCGCCACTACTCCAATAGCCCTTTTCAGGGCTATCCACCAACGGTTGTTGACGATTGCACCCGAAAACTTACGCTGAACTAAATGGTTTCTGAATGCTTGACGCGCTGGGAAAGACGCATTCAGCTTCGAGTATTCGGGGCCTTACCTGTGGATTTTATTTATGTCAACCGTGCAGATCACAAATTTGTGGTCTGTGTAGTTGACGACTATAAACTGTGGACAACCTATGCTGCTTCTATCTACTGGCCTACAAAATATTCTACCTAAAAATGATCGGGAAGACCCGGTGTTGTTTGCCCATGTCCACATTGGCGCATTCGGGAAATCCAGTCGATATCTGTCAGCCAATTCGAAAGGAACGAGCAGGTTTGTGAAACTTTTGTACTCCCGTCTTCTATCGTCTAGTCCCACCCTATTCAGTTGTGCATCCAAAATGGCGTTTCAATCGCCCATTAGAACTAAAGAGCAAGATGTTCCGAAGAAAACCTCCAAACATCTGAAGAAATCTGGCTGCTCCGCCCCAGTTGGGACGTACACAGCGACTAGTCTGAAAGCACCGACTTCGCTATTATATCCGGGACCACCAATTTACCTTCCAGATCCAGAAGGGTCGTCCGTACTTGGAGATCCAGGCCTTTCCTAAGCAACACAGTCACTCTGCACTCCACCACCACCATTCCAAGCTGACTAAGAGATGTGTAGATCTCAAAATCGCCGAAAATTGGGGCCAGATTGCATGTGTCGAAAATTCTGGTTTCGCTGACGGCTGTCACATCCATAGATTGTGACCTGAGGTCGTTGAGCAGGAGACCCCAAGCCACGAATAATTACACAGCCCACTCTAATCAATCTCATAGCGGCCGGTAGAACTGCAAGAAAGAAAAAGAGCCAGGTTACTTACCCTGCCGGTGCTGTTGGTGGCCTCCGAATCTGGTTGGAATTTCTCTAGGAACCCCTTTAAAAGTCTATTGGCGGCTATTATATTGGGGGTCCCCACGTCGTATCAGAAGACCTACCGAATGTTTTTGTATGTTGTTAGTGGTATATGCACTAACAACAGCTCTTCCGGCACTTTAAGGATGCTGGTGTCATGAATTGCTCAATCTCTCTCAATTTCTTTATTTGGACCTATGAAGGCCTTGAGATCTTTATTTGCTCTCCTCACTAGCACAAAATTCGGGGGCTGAGAATTTAACAGACCCTTCCGAAAGCTTTCTTTTGGGGGTGTGGTAGGGTTGTGGGGGTGTTGGTTGTGCTGGTGGTGATAGCTTTACCTGTGTTAACAGTTATTGCGCTGGTGGGGTTGTCTGTCTCACAGTATTTTCTAAGTTGTCCGATGTTTGTGTTGGTGTGATACAAGAATGGCAGGATGTTCATCAAAGAGATTAATAACATCAATTTAACCGCATATGGGTGAGTATGTGTGAACACAGGTCAGTAAGTGTGGGTACAGATGTAATTATATGTGGGTACAAATGCAAATAATGTTTTACTTTATTTTATATTCTATTTAAATTTTTCGTCTTATTTTCCTTAATTACTCTCCGTCTTTGTCTATAAGATGAACGGAATCCGTCATTCACCATTTCTGCCTAACGGATTAAACATACTGTCACGAACAGCATGCTAAATTATTGGGTTGTTCGGAAAGTTCGTGCCGATATATAGTAGCTTACATTTCGACTTATTTTAGAACATGGTTTTGAGTCCATAAAATAGGATTTGACTACGCCTTCATTTAGAGCACAGTTTAAGCTAGCTTTTCGTGGAAGAAGGTTTATGTTCCTATAACCTGTGTTAATTCTGTAACCCTTTAAAATGGAAGATAAGAAAGTTCATTTCCGGCACTTGGTGCTTTGGGAACCAGACAAAAATTGCTGCAGCTCGTCTGGGATCTGTTACCCCACCCTCCATATTCACCAGATATTGCTCCTTCGGATTTCGACTTATTCAGGTCTCTGCAGAATAGTCTTAATGGTAAAAATTTCAATTCCTTGGCTGACGTAAAAAGATACCTTGATGAAATCTTTGCCATGAAACCACCTCACTTCTGGGATGAGGGTATTTGCAAGTTAAAGGAAAGATGGAGACGCATTGTGCAACAAAATGGCTCATATTTGGTTGATTAAAAATGTAATGGCAAGTATTTATTGACCTTTTTCTTTCTTTTAAAAATCGGCACGAACTTTCCGGACAACCCAATAAAGCCTAGCGAAACAGTTTATTTAATGAGATACTCTTTGTAACTGCATCCTGGGATACACCACAACCAGTTGTACAGTATCCCACCCGCGAGAGGATCGATGCAAAATGCGTCGAAACGATCGCTGTGACCAATAAAGTTTCTTGTATTTTCCATTTTCTATGTCATCTATTATACACACACATACATACATATATATACACACATACATACATATATATACACACATATATACACATTTACACACACACACATATATATACACACATATATACACATTTACACACACACACATATATATACACACATATATACACATTTACACACACACACATATATATACACACATATATACACATTTACACACACACACATATATATATATATATATATATATATATATATGTACACACACACACACATGCATACATACATATATTTCGCAATTTTGCACAATAGCAAAATCTGTATTCCAAAAGCGAAAGCTAGGTTTCTTCAAAGACAGAAGATACTTCTACGTTGAAGATGTATTCGCCCTTTTTAAGCTAAGTGGAATACTGCTTACAAGCTTGCTACGGACATTTAGATCATACATAAAGAAAGGTCGAGTCTTCTCCATTCGATAGAACCAGCATTCACACGAGTACGAGCGGTCTCAACGCTAAAGATAGCAGCTATATTCCCCTCTAATCACACCCCGTTGTTTTAAAAAGGCCACACTGTATAATCGAGGTCTAATACGAAACGGATATGACTGGGACGCCTTGATCATAGCGAATTCTATTCGCTCTGAACTGATGTAGTTCATTAAAAATTCGAGTGTCTACCAACACCTCTATCTTGTCTACCACTACTACACCACCTCTGAACTGTATATATATATATATATATATAACATAAGGGACTAAAGCCATCTGAATATGGCTAGGGACAGGGCAGGGTGGTGGGGGTGTTACTGTTGCATTTAGCCCCAGGCGAACATCGACGTCGCCAGATAGGCTTGACACCATCACGGTGTCCTTTAACCTGCAAAGGGAGATAATTCCCCGATGAAGCGGAAACCACACACGGACCATGGTTTCGTTCGCCTGGGGCTAAATGCAACAGTAACACCCCCACCACCCTGCCCTGTCCCTAGCCATATTCAGATGGCTTTAGTCCCTTATGTTATCGAGCAGTTACTGTCTTTATCTCTTTTAGAGAATTATTATTGCTGTCGAACAGATTTTCGAAATCAGCAAATGTATTTTGCTTGAAAATCTATATATGAATATCCTGCAGAGTGAGATTTCGTCGAGGAAGCGGAGGCCTACCACACGTTGACGATAGGCAATACACCTTGAAACCATGGTCCGTGTGTGGTTTCCGCTTCATCGGGGAATTATCTCCCTTTGCAGGTTAAAGGACACCGTGATGGTGTCAAGCCTATCTGGCGACGTCGATGTTCGCCTGGGGCTAAATGCAACAGTAACACCCCCACCACCCTGCCCTGTCCCTAGCCATATTCAGATGGCTTTAGTCCCTTATGTTATCGAGCAGTTACTGTCTATATCTCTTTTAGAGAATTATTATATATATATATATAATATATGTATATGCAAATATATATATATACATATACATATATATTTGCATATACATATATTATATATATATATATATAGACATATATATATATATGTATATATATATATATATATATATATATATACATACAGTTCAGAGGAGGTGTAGTAGTGGTAGACAAGATAGAGGTGTTGGTAGACACTCGATTTTTTAATGAACTACATCAGCTCAGAGCGAATAGAATTCGTTATGATCAAGGCGTCCCAGTCATATCCGTTTCGTATTAGACCTCGATTATACAGTTTGGCCTTTTTAAAACAACGGGGTGTGATTAGAGGGGAATATAGCTGCTATCTTTAGCGTTGAGACCGCTCGTACTCGTGTGAATGCTGGTTCTATCGAATGGAGAAGACTCGACCTTTCTTTAAGTATGATCTAAATGTCCGTAGCAAGCTTGTAAGCAGTATTCCACTTAGCTTGAAAAGGGAGAATACATCTTCAACGTAGATGTATCTTCTGTCTTCGAAGAAACCTAGCTTTCGCTTTTGGAATACAGATTTTGCTATATACATATATATATAATATATATATATATATATATATATATATATATATATGCATATATATATATAATATATATATATATATACATATATATATGATCTTATGATATATATATATATGTATAATATATATATATACATGATCTTATGATATATATATATATATAGGCGCAGGAGTGGCTGTGTGGTAAGTAGCTTGCTAACCAACCACATGGTTCCGGGTTCAGTTCCACTGCGTGGCATCTTGGGCAAGTGTCTTCTGCTATGGCCCCGGGCCGACCAATGCCTTGTGAGTGGATTTGGTAGACGGAAACTGAAAGAAGCCTGTCGTATATATGTATATATATATATGTGTGTGTGTTTGTGTGTCTGTGTTTGTCCCCCTAGCATTGCTTGACAACCGATGCTGGTGTGTTTGCGCCCCCGTCACTTAGCGGTTCGGCAAAAATGAGACCGATAGAATAAGTACTGGGCTTACAAAGAATAAGTCCCGGGGTCGATTTGCTCGACTAAAGGCGGTGCTCCAGCATGGCCGCAGTCAAATGACTGAAACAAGTAAAAGAGTAAAAGAGTAAGAGTATACATATATATATATGTATAATATATATATATACATATATATATGTATAATTGGTATTGGCAACATGAATGACAATGGTCAGAGACTACTCGAATTCTGCACATACCACAACCTGTGCATCACAAACACATTCTTTATCAACAAGCCATCCCACAAGGCATCCTGGAGACATCCAAGATCTCACCACTGGCATCAGCTGGATCTCATCATTACACGGAGATCCTTTCTGAATTCTACTCTATTGACCCGCAGTTACCACAGGGCGGATTGTGACACAGACCACTCACTAATTAGAAGTAGGGTGAGGATTCTGCCTAAAAATGTCCATCGCTCCAAGAAAGTGGGCCGACCACGCATCAACACCGCCAAAATGTTTTGCTGCTTCTATCAAGGTTGCCCTCAGTAGCTGCCCAACCTCCTCTGCTGAAAGTAGGTGGGACTGTATCAGGGAAGCCTTGTATACGACATCAATGGATACTTTCGGCATGAGAGAAAGGCAAAACCCAGATTGGTTCAATGCTGGGCTCTCAGAGCTGGAGCCAGTTATCGAAGCAAAGTGTGCAGCTCTGGTGCAATACAAGAGTGACTCTTCTACAAAGTCACTCGAAGAACTCAGAAAGGCACGAAATAAAACCCAACTGACAGCCAGACGCTGTGCAAATAGGTATTGGCAGGAAATCTGTCAGAGTATCCAATCAGCTGCTGACAGGGGCGACACCCGTGGGATGTATGCCGGTTTGAAGAAGGCCCTCGGTCCATCCGCAACCAAGTCAGCCCCTCTGAAATCAACTACTGGAGATCTCATCAGGGATCAAAGCAAGCAAATGGATAGATGGGTGGAGCACTACCAGGATCTCTACTCACGCGAGACCACAGTGGCTGAGGCTGCAGTCGAGAGTGTCAAGATCTTGCCAGTCATGTGCGAACATGACAGTCCGCCATCTATAGCAGAGCTCACCAAGGCTGTTGACTCCCTAGCAAGACATAAGGCTCCGGGAAAAGACAGCATCCTCTCAGAGATCATCAAAGCCGGCAAAAACACCATCCTGCTTCGGCACCTTCATGAGCTTCTGTGTCAGTGCTGGGAAGAAGGTACAGTCCCTCAGGATATGCGGGATGCTAACATCATTACGCTTTACAAAAACAAAGGTGACCGTGGTGATTGTAACAATTACCGTGGTATATCCCTTCTAAGTACTGTTGGAAAGACCTTTGCCCGCGTTATCCTGGCCAGGCTACAACTACTTGCTTCTCGAATCTATCCGGAATCGCAGTGTGGCTTTAGAAGCAGATCAACTATCGATATGATATTCTCCATACGCCAACTTCAGGAGAAGTCCAGAGAGCAGAAAATGCCATTATATATGGCCTTCATTGATCTAACAAAGGCTTTTGACTCGGTAAGCAGAACAGGCCTCTTCATCCTGCTCCAAAATATCGGATGTCCACCAAAGCTGCTGAGGATCATCAAGTCTTTCCATGATGACATGCAAGGCACCATACAGCACAATGGTTCAACATCAGCCGCCTTCCAAATAAAAAATGGGGTAAAGCAAGGTTGTGTCCTCGCTCCTACATTGTTTGACATCTTCTTCTCGCTCTTACTTTCACATGCCTTTCAGACATCAGATGATGGAGTGTTTCTGCACAGTAGAAGTGACGGGAAACTGTTCAATCTCTCGCGCCTGCGTGCCAAGACCAAAATCAGAAACGTCCTGATCAAGGAGATGTTATTTGTTGATGATGCAGCTCTGGTAACACACACAGAAGCCCTCCAAAGGCTCATTAACTGTTTTGAGCAAGCATGTAACAACTTTGGCTTAGCTATCAGCCTTAAGAAGACCAACATCATGGGTCAGGCTACATCGGACATCCCAAATATACATATCGGAGACCACAGATTACAAGAGGTGGAGAAGTTTACCTATCTGGGCTCTACCATCACCTACAACCTATCCCTTGACGCTGAGCCCAATATACGCATTGGCAAGGCAGCTGCTGCGATGGCCCAACTCTCCAAACGGGCTTGGGACAACAATAAGCTGACCAAGACCACGAAAATGAAGATCTACCAGGCATGTGTACTCAGCACTCTACTGTATGGAAGTGAGACCTGGACGCTATACACACGCCAAGATCGTTGCCTAAACATCTTTCACCTGCGCTGCCTCCGAAAAATCCTCCGCATCAAATGGCAGAATCATATACCCAACAAAGATGTCCTCAGGCAAGCAGGAATACCAAGCATGTTTGCACTCCTCACACAAAGACGTATGAGATGGCTTGGGCATGTTAGCCGTATGAAAGATGGCAGAATCCCCAAGGACATACTCTACGGAGAGTTTGCTAGGGGTACTAGGTCTGTGAGTAGACCGATCTTACGTTACAAGGAGGTTTGCAAAAGGGACATGAAGGCCTGCAACATCAATATTAGCGGTTGGGAGGCAGTTGCCGGCAACCGTGGAGAATGGCGACGTACTGTTAAAGAGGGAATACAAAGGAGTGACAGAGAGAGAGAGAAATGGAAAGAAAGGAAGAGACGTAAACAAGAGACTATGGCACTACAACCAGCCAGGAACAGTCTTCGCTACATTTGCGGTACCTGCCAGAGGGAGTGTTTGTCCAGGATAGGACTACACAGCCACAGCAGGAAATGTATCAGGACATGAAATATAAAAGCTGGACTAGACTACTTTATGCGCAACTCCATTGTCTCCCGAGACAGAAAGGATGCCAATACAATACAATATGTATAATATATATATATACATGTATAATATATATATACATAATATACATACATATACACATAATATATATATACATATATATATACACACATAATATATATATACATATATATACACACATATACACATAATATATATATACATATATATATACACATAATATATATATACATATATATATACACATAATATATATATACATATACATATATATACACATAATATATATATATATATATATGTATACATATAAATACATGATGGAAGCACTCCGTCGGTTACGACGAAGAGGGTTCCAGTTGATCCGAATCAACGGAACAGCCTGCTCGTGAAATTAACGTGTAAGTGGCTGAGCACTCCACAGACACGTGTACCCTTAACGTAGTTCTCAGGGATATTCAGCGTGACACAGAGAGTGACAAGGCCGGCCCTTTGAAATACAGATACAACAGAAACAGGAAGTAAGAGTGAGAGAAAGTTGTGGTGAAAGAGTACAGCAGGGATCACCACCATCCCCTGCCGGAGCCTCGTGAAGCTTTAGGTGTTTTCGCTCAATAAACACTCACAACACTGGGAATCGAAACCGCGAGTCCGCTCCACATATAAATACATATATACATATATGTACATATATATATACATATATATACCAGTATACCTCATAATTATGGACTAGAGGCAATACAGTTCTGGCTGGACCAATTCCCGGAAGAAATACCAAAAAGGATCAGTAAAGAATTCATTACTAAATCGGTTGAATTCATCCTACAAAATAACCACTTCGTGTTTGACAATACGTTTTACCGTCAAAAATCCGGAATTGCTATGGGTACAAGGGCAGCACCAGTCATTGTGAACCTAACAATGGGATACCGGGAAATAGTTATATACCAGGAATCTTTATCGACCTTTGGAAACCCCCTTTCTCAATACATAAAAAAGAATTGGAAAAGATTCCTGGACGATTGTTTTATACTCTGGAATGAAAACACAGATAAACTCCTAAAATTAAAAAACCTATTGAACAGCATCAACCCAAATATACAGTTCACAATGGAGTACAACCAAAAGGAGCTTCCATTCTTAGTTATACTGATTAAGAAAATTAACCTAAAAATAGAAACAGACATATTTTACAAAGCCACAGACGCCAAACAATACCTACTTTTTGATTCATGCCACCCAAGACACACTAAAACTTGCAAGAAGGATATGCACAATAGTGTCAGAACAAAATACCAGGAACTTTAGACTACAAGAACTCAAAAACACCCTAATTGACAGACACTACCCAGTTCAACTCATAGAGGATGGGATCAGACGTGCAACAAAAATAGACATAGAAACTGTGAGAAAAGTTCAACACAACACACCTTCCCCGAAAATACTGCCTTACATATCCACATACAACCCCAGAAACAAAGAAGCCTTCACCATCATCACCCAGAATTTACCAATACTTCATAAGGACCCCAAATTAAAGGAAATTCTAAACATACATAAAATCATTAAAAGCTACAAACAACCTAAATCACTTAAAAAGATTCTCACAAAGGCAAAATTGTTCTCTGAAATTACGGATGCAAAAGTTAAAAAATGTGGTAGACCAAACTGCGCAACATGCCCAAACCTTCTAGAAGGATCAGAATTCCTTTTCAAAGAGGGACAAAAATTCAAGATCAGATCTAATTTTACTTGTGCTTCTGAAAACATAATTTATGTCATAAGATGCTCAGGCTGCCACCAAAACTACGTAGGGTCCACGGGATTATCACTCAGCATCGACAACAGATTGCATTCCCAGAATACAAAATGATACCCTTTAGTGAGCATATTGAGAAATGTGCAAAGCAACTGCTACCACAATTTTTAATCTTTCCATTCTGTCAACACCAACACAAATTAGATTAAACAAAGAAACATTCTTCATTGAAAAATATAAGCCTGAACTTAACCATCCTAACATTCTTATACAGAGAAACTCATCCCATTAAAAAATAAATATACCGGAAGAAATCCCTTATTACCTCCCCCTGCCTGGAACTCCTCTTTGCACTTCATAACGAAGACATGACACGATGTAGGTAAAGAACTTTGAGAAATTGAAAAGCCTACACGAAACCGGTATTTCTCCAAAAACTATGTTACTACTCACAAAAATTTTCTAACATTTTTCTAACATAACGACTTAAATATATTCTTTAACCTTAAAATACTCTTTTCTATTTTTTATACATCTAACCACGTGCTTTCACACACCAACTTTTTCACCTATATATATACACCACCAAAATATGACCTTTTTGAACTTATAATTTTCTGTTTGGATACTTGAAAACGACATGATTTTTAATGAAATCCTAATATTTTCAATGAACTTTTTATTTTCCTTGTAAACTGTTTTAACATTTTTCTTATTATTATCAAAGAATGTATATATGTATTGTAATATTTTGTGACAACCAGTATTTAACACAAAAAAGTTTTTACAAAGCTTTTACATTTTACAATCTTTTTCTAAAACAGTGAAACCGGTCAAGTGAATAAACACCTTTTAAAATTGCATTTTCAAACCTTCTTTCATATATATTTCCACTCGTGCGGTATCTTACAACTTCACTTTGTTATACACACACACATATATATATATGTAAATATAATGTGACAATTATTCGGTAGCCATAAATTACTCTACATAATATCGAGGTCTCTTTCTTTCTTTTGTTGTCTCACCATTTTTATCTCTCTATCTCTCTTTCTATATATATATATGTGTGTGTGTGGAGGCGCAATGGCCCAGTGGTTAGGGCAGCGGACTCGCGGTTTCGATTCCCTGACCGGGTGTTGTGAGTGTTTATTGAGCGAAAACACCTAAAAGCTCCTCGAGGCTCTGGGGTGGTGATCCCTGCTGTACTCTTTCTTCTGTTGGCCTGCTCGCTTCGCCAGCAGGGTGGCGTCATTCGAAGGCTAAAATAATGCGAACACATTGTGACCAGCGGTGTGTAACTACACCTGATGGACTGATCGGTCATGTGATATATATATATATGAGAGAGAGAGAGAGAGATGAACTTCTTTTATTTTCCGTCTACCAAATCAACTCACAAGGCTTTGATCGGCCTGAGGCTATGATAGAAGATGCTTGCTCAAGGTGCCACACAGCAGGACTGAACCCGGAACCACGTGTTTGGGAAGCAAGCTCCTTACCACACAGCCACACCTACGCCTGTATTGGAAATTATTGTGAAAATTTTTTCAGAGGCAGGCAAGTTGAGTTTTGGATAAATGCACACACCTCGACTTTATTTCTTCATACATTCTGATGACGTAGATTACAATAATATTTTAAAAAATTACTTTTGAGGACTATCCACCCTTTCATCTTCTGGAATTTAATAAATGAATATTTTTTTTATTAAAATGAAATTTTCCGGAGATAGAAGCATAATTAAAAAAGAAATGGTGGTGCCCCCAAGAGTTAAACAAAAGTGAATTTGTTGTTATGGCTGTTTGGTATGCATTAATCATGGAAATTTTCATTTTATTAAAAATATATTCATTTAACATAGGCGCAGATGTGGCTGTGTTGTAAAAAGCTTGCTTCCCAACCACATAGTTCCGGGTTCAATTCCATTGCATTGCACCTTCGGCAAGTGTTTTCTACTATAGCCCTGGGGCTGACCAAAGCTTTGTGAGGGTGTATTTAGTAGACAGAAACTGAAAGAAGCCTGTCGAATATATATGTGTGCGTGTCATTGTCCCCTTAGCGGATCAACATAAGAGACCGATAGTATAAATACTAGGCTTTAAAAAAACGAAAAGAAGTACCGGATCAAACAGTTATTTTTTAACACTTTCACACTTATTCAACTTTTGTCACTGTTTTCCTTTTCTTTTTTTAGAAATATTTACTCTCTCTTTTACTCGTTTCAGTCATTTGACTGCAGCCATGTTGGAGCACCGCTATCTGCTACATACTTTTCTCACCATTTCCCTAGATATCAATTACATGTATTTCCATTTACTCTGGCCCAATCTCCTCATCTTTATTCAACCCTCTCCAAAGCCACCATCCCCGCTAACTTCAACACTCACAATTCTTTTTAATAAGTCACACTAGTCCCATACTAATGCTGTTAGGGTAGAGACCGAATCTTTCATAGTCCCCAAAACTCTACATTAATTATTTTCATCCCATACTCGTATCCCTTTGTTCTCTCTGACTTCCAAACACTTACCTGTCTCTCTATTATTGGTCTGTCTGGTTACTGTCTTATCGCAACCACTCACCATGTACACTTCATCCAACCACCATATCCAGGACCCTATGATATATATCAGTTCACTGCTGAATCTTCGTAAGATCTCTTCTAACTATTCATGGCTACACACACACACATTCACTCCTGACACATTACAAACAGCTTTACGGATGACTGAACCCAATTTTTAAATAAGTCTCTCTGCAACCACCCAAAGTAATGCTTACAACAAATGAGCTTAGTAAGTTGTGCGCTAATAGCTGCTTTGCAGCAGTTTAGACTAAGAACACAGCCCACATCCCTCGTAGAAAATCACTCAGCCCAACGAATAGGATAAACTTTTACTCAGTACTATACATCCTGCACGACTATCATCCGAACCGCCAAGTATGGCTTTGCGCATCGAACAGCCCTCAACATGAGGTCGAAGCCTTCTGGTCTTTTTCCAAAATGCTCTCTTTCAACTTCGGGCAATCTTTTTTGTAGCTTCTCAAACAGAACTCACATGAGAAGTGTCCATATTTACAACCAATTTTGTCTCGAACTCCTTACAAGGTACATCTCTTTCTAAACCCCTATTCATTCTGAACTTACCACATCATGCCAAGTGCAATAACATGTTCACTCCCCACAAAACAACGTCCCCTCTTCCATTAACCTCAGTCAAACAACCCATAGCTAGCTCTTACCCTAAATAAATTCTTCCGTATCTCTCTTCGGATATATCCTGATCTTTGTAAACATGCCAGAGTCCAATTCCCAAGAAAGCAGTTCGTTTGACCCAGCCAACTATCGTCCAATCATCTCAGAGACAGCCATTAGCTTTCCTTGATACCTAGTCTCCCCACCTGGTTTTCGTAAAATCAGATCTACTGGTGACATTTTTCTATATCATGAAAAGAAATTTGAGGAAAACAGTGTCATCCCCCTTGACAATATAGCAAAGCTTTCAACCGTGTTTGTTACTGAAACCAAGGAAAACTGCTTATCTACCAGCAGCCAATGGGATTGGCGGCTTCTCATCAGATTAGTGTGTGTTGAAGAAGCTCCATCTGTCTAACACTACAAACCTTGATGCTCTCAGGATTTGGTCAATCCTCCCAAAGCTCCCCCTATACTTCAACTACCCACCTACCAACACCCGCAACATCTATTCCTATGCAGAAGACACCATTCTTTATTCCTGACAAATCTACACTGTCTCCATAAACAGAGACCTGGAAAACATTCTCCAAAAGTCATACCAATCTTATCTCCTTCTACAACTCGAAGATCCAGTCAGTACACTTACCAAGAAAAATATTATAGCACCACACCCACTAAACAAAAACGGCACACGAGACCCTTCGACGTTACTATAAATGTTATTCATGGAGAACACATTCTTAGCAAAACCAAACACTAGTCTTCCTCTCCAGAACTGAAAAATTCTTCATCCCCAACTATAAATTCTCTACAAAACACAACTGAACCCAATGGTGTACTCTTCCCATATTTGAGATGGCGGTGCTATTACAACGTACAGAGATCCAAGGCCACGCCCAAAGGAAAGTTACCCAACTGACTCATAAAATAACATAAAATGACTGATAAAATAACTCACCAAACCACTTCAACTTCTAGATTACAGACACTGTCTCCTCTCCACCTTGTAGAGTGGCTTTTGATTATCAGAACAATTGAGTATCATGCCACTTCTACTCGGGCACACCCAACTCATCTCGTCACCTACATTGTGTTCACTTTTCCTCAAGCCCCACACCAACCACTAACGCCAGCCTTAGTCCTTCTCAGAATATCGACCTCATGGAATCCTCCATATTCTGTAGGATTTCAAAAATAAAGTTTGTCAGCTTGGTTTCATTAGTTTCAACAGGCCTATGACAGTTATGGATGCAGCCCTTTCTTTTAGGTCAAACCAATGAGATTTGAAAACAAAAAAAAAGGAGAAAAAAACATTACCGACTAAAGAAATTTCTTTACGCAAAACCGAAGTATGATTCATAGTTAAAATGTAAGCATAGTAACAGAGAAGAAAAATCTATGTTTATATTCTTAAAAATTTGTTTTTGCACACACATCAAATCTATGGGGAAAACATTTTTCTCTGAGATCTTCCCACAGCGAATACTATTTAAATTCTACTCAGCAGGAACGTGCTAAAATAAATATACATATTTTTTTAGTTTTAACTTTCAGTTTTCCATGCTTGCAGGAGTCAGATGGAATTCGCTGAGGTAGATTTTCTAGTCAGATGCCCTACCTGCCTCCAAGTGAGGTAATATTTCCTAATGGTCAGACAGTTGTTTGCAACTATTACGTGATATTAAGAGAAGGACACGCACAGCTTTCATTTCCGTCTATTAAATTCATTCGCAGGGATTTGGTCCGCGCGGAGCTATAGTAAAAAGCACTTGGGCAAGCTTGCCAAGTTACACAGTAGAAAAACGAGCACCTTAACAACAAAGCAATGCCTGAGTCTATAGAACCCAGATATCCTGGCAAATGAGTAACTTAAGGCAACGCTCTCTGGTATTTAGATGTATTGGTATGTTAATATAATGGTTTCAAATTTTGGCACAAGGGCAGCAATTTAGAGGAGTGGTGGTATTAAGCCGATTACATTGACCCCAGTGATCAACTGGTACTCATTTTATCAACCACAGAGAGGAACAAGGAAAATGATTCCAAAATATTCATACTATGTAAGAAAGTTACCAGGGGCAACGGGACATTAACACTTCAGAACAGTGGTTCCCAAATGAGGCGGTACTGCCCCCACGCCTGGGGGCGGTGGAAAGATACAGGAGGAGAGGATATTGAAGAAGATTGGAACGATAATGGGGTGGCCAAATGAGGACGATGGATGTATAAACAACAAAGTAATGGGCAAATTACGTTAAGTTTTATTTGTGAAATACAGTTGTTTTGAAACTACTTCAGAAAGTGGTCTATGTTTGTGGTGAGTGAGAGAGGGTGGGGGCTAAGAATTTGGCATGGGCACCAAGGGGGCGGCATCCTGAAAATGTTTGGGAACCACTGCTTTAAATGATTACAGTTGGTGTCTAACAAGTGACTTGTCTGGCGAAAAATAATTGAAAATCATTAAAGACGTCTTTTCTTCCACCCTTGTTTATGACTCAGAAGAGTTTTTATGCTAATAAAAACAATTTTCCAATGTTAAGTCATCGTTTATCTTTTTTTTCTAACTTTACTTCTTTAAGCATTTAAAAACTGAAAATTTTAACTGAAAGATGAAATTTTATAAAATAACTGAGTTGAAAAACCGAAGATGGTTGAGTAATACTATTATTTTCAAATTTATCTGAACCAGATTGTAACGATTCAGTTGAAGAAAACTCAGACAACACAAAAACTTTACAAATGCAGGCCTAATTGTTTTCTATATACATAATTTACAAACACATAACATAATATACAAGACATGTGTTATAAACATAATATGTAATGCATAACCATCTTTTTAACGTCTACATTCCCATGTTTACATGGGACAGACAGAATTTGTTGAGGCAAATTTTCTACGGCAAGATGCACTTCCTGTCGCCAACCCTCACCTGTTTCCAAGCTAGGAAATATTTCACCCTCCTCACTCTGCCTTGGCCGACGACAGTGACGCTCGTTTTACAACCATCACGTGGTGTCATGACAAAAAAAAAACATTCTCCCCTACACATAAGCACGTACGACATCCACCAAATTCACTCACAAAGGTTTGGTCATTTCAGACTTAGACATCCCCACGCAGTGGGATTGAACCTGAAACTATATGGATAGGAAGCGAACTTCTTAACCACACAACTTTGACCACTTTTAAACATTCAAACATAAATAATACATTAGTCACTCACAAGTGAATATGACTTGGTAGCATGTATCAGGCTTTCGCTGTTTACGGTGGCATGTCGCCATAAGCAGACACAAAAGCGATTTTCACCATCAGACATATTGGCATGGCAGATAATATAGGAAGTAACAGCTGGAAAAAGGGAAGGCTCCACCAACAATACACTGATGCTTATTCCAGATGAACAGACTGGACTAACACAAAATGAAATGATTTGCTCAAGGACAGAGCGTCACGGCATATAGGAATAGAACCCACGACCTATATTTACATAATGCAACATACATTATATGTATAACGTATTACATAAATGTACATACGTGTACATTTACAAGTATATGCATTCGTATATACATATCTAGACATGAGGATATATACATGTATATGCGTACCAATACACACACACATACTTTCATGTATGTACATGAACATCTACGTGCATACATATATGTGCATATCATGTGCATACATGTTTCAGGAAGGACATCCAGCTGTAACACATTGCTTCAAAAAGTCCCATCCAATGCCTGCCAGCATGAAAAAGAGTTTGCAAAAACAACAGTAAACAATTGCTTCACACGCGCTCGCACGCACACAAACGAAACACCAGACCAGTTTGTCTTACGAAGAATTCAATTGTGGGGATGTCCCAAGTAAAGGATGAAAGTCATTTCACAGAGATGATTAGTTGTTGAAAATATTCCTCTGCCTCTTAGTCGCCAGTATTCATCTGAGAAGTGTGAGACATGAAGCAGAAACCAAGAAGGAACCTGTGATAACCCATCCTGCAAGATCACATGACAAAAGTGATTCTATATTTATGTGAGCTTAAACCTCAAACTATCAAATTAAGCAAAGGTAGATTCAAGGAGAAGCTATCCTACTTAAGCAGCTTCTCCCCACTCCCAACTCACTCTTTGTCACATATTTACTAGTTTTCCTAGATAAAACTCCTACATAAATTATACATACCAATAAGAGCATAAAGCACATCAAATCACACACATATATATAAGAAGCCTTAGGGATGGAAAAATTAAGAGCATTATCTTAAGAATTAATCCAATATCAACCACCAAGATACAATTGATGGTTACAAAATTTGTATGATCGAAGTCTTTCTACCTATAACCATAGTAAATTTTGTTTCTTTAAGATTTCATGAACTGAGCAGTTCCAACATATTTTATGATTTCAGAGCTCTGGCTGCAATTTTTAGCACAACAAACAACCATGTAAAAAAGGCATGGACAACGTTTTCTGAGAACTGGGCTGCATAAGACATGGTTCATCATCAGGTGAACCACACTACTAAAAGAATTAAAAGTAATTTTTCATTTAGGCATGCCATTCATAAAGTCCCTTTGAACTGCAGTTTGCCCATGACTGATGAAGAAGCTCCTTCGCTGGCTTCAATACAATTAAAATGAGGTGTTAGTAGGTTAGTATTTCATCCTCTCAATGAATATGGGCAATCAAAGGTTTCTGAATTAGATACAAGGTTATTTATTTTGAAGAAAAGAATAAGACTCCTTCTTCTCAACAATGGAGCTTATCTGATGATATATAGGGTTAGTCCCTTGGCTGGTTTTTCAATTGCACTGACATTGTAAAGTGGAAAGAAAAATAAAAAGTTTTGGCAGGATAATAATTTAAAATGTTAAGGTTCATAATTAAATACAAGGTATTTTGTTCAACACCACCATTTCAGATACTCACTCCTATGCTAACGAGAAGGATTTCTAACATGAGCAAATGGTCAGTTTTGTAGCTTCACAAGGTTCTCATTTTATCAACATCAGAATGATGAAAGACTAACAGAAATTTAAATGCATAGAAGACACACAGGATCACAGCAGGGTTTGAATTCAGAACATAAGAGCAAATAATTAAATATTGCAAAGCATTTTCTCTTTTCTCCAGCTGTTTACTGAGCTTTGCTCTCAATTTCTCTATTTTGTCTATCACATTTATAATGATAATAGTTTTTGGTAATTATACAGGATATACAATCAGTCTCATCAACCTAATGAAACTGAAAAAGACTTGATGATATTTGAACTGTGAAAAGATGTAATCAAATGCTGCAAGGTAAAATTCATTTTGTCAATCTATTACCTAAGGGAGGCGACAATAGTAATCTTTAACGAGGGTTCAAAGGTACAAATTTGAGAGAAGAGAAGGGAGGTGATCTGATCCCCAGTTGATGACACCCACTGCTGAGCACCTCCAAAGTATCTACTTCATACATAGCTAATGATTTCTTACATTAGCATAGGACCAAAAACAGTGGAACAGTCAACTAAGCTGAAACCAGTAAATGACTTTAAGACTTCCAGAGGTGATAAAATAAGTTGACTCCGGCTGAAATTGAAATCACAATGTAAAGGGATGCAAAGTATTTATTCCATCACTCACCCATCTGTTACCCATAAATAATCCTTTCCACTATAGGCACAAGATCTGAAATTTTGGGGAGGGGGATAGTCGATTTCATTGACCCCAGTACTCAACTGATACTTTATCAACCCCAAAAGGATGAAAGGCAAAGTCAACCTCAGCGGAATTTGAACTCAGAACATAAAGAGTTACCATCATCTCTGATATTAGGACAAATTTCAAGAGGGTAGACAGTATCCCAGTAGAGTGAGTGGTATTAATTCTACCAGCCCAAGAGAGAAATGAATTGCAATGTTAATCAGATAATAAAGCCAACCTGTTTATAATAACAAGGGTTTCAAATTTTGCCACAAGGGCAGCAATTTTGGGGGAGGGGATGAGTCAATTACACTGACACTGGTGTTCAACTGGTTTTTATTTTACCAAGGATGAAAGGTAAAGATGCCCTCAGCAGAATTTGAACTCAGAACGTAGTGACGGGAGAAATACTGCTAAGCATTTAATTCGGCATGCTAACAATTCTTCCAGCTCATTGCCTTCCCGTTCATAATAATAGTAGTAGTAGTAGTAATAATAATAATTGCTAACATAGGTATAAGCTCTCAGATTTTGAGGTGAAGGGCATAGTTGACAATACTGATCCCAGTACCTGACTGATACTCTGTTTTATTGATCTTGGAAAGATTAAAGTCAACACTACTCAGGTGCAATTCAAAGTCAGAACATAAACGGGTGTAGCTAAATACCACACAGCATTTTATATCACTTTTCTACCATTTCAATCAATCCACATCCTTGATAATGATGATGATAGTGATAGTAATAACAACATATTTCTAATTTAGCCACAAAACCAGCATTTCTCAGGAGAGGAGTTAGTCGATATCACTGCCCCAGTACATTACTGGTATTTTATTTTATCGACCCTGGAGAGATGAAAGCAAAGATGACTTTGAACTCAGAATGTAAAGAACCAGAAGAAACACCACCAAGCATTTTCTCCAATGCTTTAACAATTCTGAAAATCCACCACCCTAATAATAACAAACGACAATAGTTTCTTTCTAATTCTGGAACAAGGCCAGTATTTTTGAGGGAAGGAGGCAAGTCAATTACACTGACCCCAGTACTTAACTGGTACTTTATTTTATCAACTCCTAAAGGATGAAAGGCAAAGTTGACCTCGACAGGATTTGAACTCAGAGCCTTAAAGAGCCAGAAGAAACGTGGCTAAGCATTTTGTCCAATGTGCTAATGGTCCTGCCAGCTCACTGCCTTGACAATAACAATAATGATAATAAATAATAATGAAGATAATAATAAATTTGTCAAAATAATCAATGCCTAGTGTAATGGCTAAACAAGCAGGTACTGTCGATAGCAAGATTCCTGACAATCTCTTTGTACAGTTCAAACATAGAGACCGTTCTAGTCTCAAAGACTGATTGACTGCATTTTTTTTTTTTGTTTTGAGTCTTCAATTCATGTAATGAGAACATGCACAGCATATGCTGCTATTTTTGTGTCTGTAAAAGAGAGATATATTTGTATGTGTGCGTGTGTGTATGCATACGTGTCCATTGGTGTGGGTGTGAATACGTGTCCATTTGTTTGAGTAGACATAAGCATTTATGTCTGTTTAAGTGTGTGTGTGTGTGCATGCGTGTGTGAGTACATATAAATGAGTGTGAGTTTACACATATGTAAATATGTGCATGTATTATCCTGAATATGCACACACATGTATTTCTGTATCGGTACATGTACATTTAGTATGCATGCATGTATAGCAGCATGTCTACATACATACACACACACAGAATCATACATATACACACACACACAGAGTCATACATACAGATGTTGTAAATGGAATAATTATAATTTAAGTCACATTGCTTACAAAAATTTTTTTTTAAATCTTAGCAAGTGAAAGAGGGTTGCTTTAATGTTTGATGTGATCTAGAGTAAAGGAATAAGAAGATACTGGGCTAATTGTATGAGAGTGGCAATTGGAAATAAATAGTCAAAAACTCCAGCACAAAGTGGGTCATCATGGCAGGTGAAGATGGTAGAAAAGAGACTTTCTGTTCCAAACATTACTGCACAGGCAACTTCTCCAGAGAAAATGCATGGATCTTGAAATGACGACACATCTGACGCACCTGCAAGAAATAAGAGTAACATATGTATTTAGAAGACTCACATGTGCATACACTGTTTTGATTTTTTTTTATTATTAACCCTTCAGCATTTAAACCAGCCATATCTAGCCCAAATATCCCAAATATTCGGCCAGTTTTATGCTGGCAATGGCCATATTCACAGCCTCTCACACCTACCCTATAATGTCATTCTAAAAATAAACAATCACTTCATTGAAATTTAAAAGCTATGAGACGAAGCATGGGTAAATTCAAAACAATGCAAATAAATAAGCATTACATTGGACAGAATAATCTGAGTGCTAAAGGGTTAATGCTTTAATCAAAGAGGCAACAATTAGTATCTTTTCAGGGCCTCGGAGACTGGTGGGCAGAAGAGAGAAAGCATCTGTCACCCTGAGTTGCAGCCAATGCTGGATTGAAGCAAGAGCTACAAGTTCTGTGATACCCATTAACTTGTCACTTAATCAGCTACTGGAGGCCCCTGGGCTGCAGCTCCAGAAGTGCAGGTTTTTATCCAGTACTGATTAAAACTCATGAGTCACAGTTGCTTTTTCCCTATATTTATGTTGTTTGTGTTGGTGAGTATGAATAGATGGAGAGATAGAGAGATAAATAGACAGCCATCTGGCAGAGTCATCAGAACATCAGATACATAGCTTTGTGATTATTGACCCAGCTTATTGTGCTCTGTGTTCAAATATCACCAAGGTCAACTACTATGACATTCATCATTTTGTGGTCAATAAAGTCACATATTAGACTCAATATTTCTCCTTCTGTCACAATCTGTCTTTCTCTCATTTAGAAGAAATTAGCTGTGCTCAAACTTGTAGAAGGATGAGCCATGCTAGGTTTAAACAGGCCTAAGACCCATCCTCTCACCACATTGGGGAAGGCAACACTGCTGCTAAAAACTATGACACACACAAGCAAGGACACAAATGCATGTGTACATAAGGATACACATCTTGGAAGAAAAGAGTGAAGTAAGTGGAGTAAGAACACACAAAAATGAAAAGTGTCGCTGAAGAGGTCACAGATCATCATCATCATCGTTTAGCATTTGCTTTCCATACTGGCATGGGTTGGACGGTGCAACTGGGGTCTAGGAAGCCAGAAGGCTGCACCAGGCCCAGTCTGATCTGGCAATGTTTCTATGGCTGGATGCCCTTCCTAACGCCAACCACTTCATGAGTGTAGTGAGTGCTTTTTACGTGCCACTGGCACAGGTGCCAGACGAGGCTGCCAAACGGCCACGGTCGGATGGTACTTTTTACGTGTGACATGGGAGGAAAGATTTCTGGACAATGGACAGGAGTTAAAATAATAAAATAAGAATAGTAATAAACAAGTGTAGAAAAAAATTTATAGAGAGTGTTTATTTAGAGAAAAAAAAAATGACCATCCCAAAATACATGTTTCAACATACAATTTTACACCAGGAATCTTGCAAAATGAATTAATATATATACACATACATACATACACACACAAATATCATCATCATCATCATCATTTAGCGTCCGTTCTCCATGCTAGCATGGGTTGGACGGTTCAACTGGGGTCTGTGAAGCCAGAAGGCTGCATCAGGCCCAGTCTGATCTGGCAGTGTTTCTACAGCTGGATGTCCTTGCTAACGCCAACCACTCCGCGAGAGTAGTGGGTGCTTTTTACGTGCCACCCGCACAGGTGCCAGACGGAGCTGGCAAACGGCCACGAACGGATGGTGCTTTTACATGCCACCGGCACGGAGGCCAGTCGGGAGGGCACTGGCAACAGCTACGAACGGATGTTGCTTTTTACGTGCCACCGGCACGGGGGCCAGGCGAGGCTGGCAACGGTCATGAACGGATGGTGCTTTTTACGTGCCACCGGCACGGAGGCCAGTCGGGGCAGTGCTGGCAATGGCCACGATCGGATGGTTCGCTTACTTGTCACCGGCACTGGTATCACAGCCGCAATTTCCATTACACTATATATATATACACACACACACACATACATATATATATATATTATATATAGAAAAAGAAAAATAGAACAAGAACGTTAACAGGTGACAACAAAACATCCTGACAGACGATACAAAAAAGGATAGGAAAAAAAAGGACAGGTCCTTTGGAGCTGCCTATCCTTAGTCGAGTTCCAGATCATCTATGCAGTTTTGGCCCGTTATACTCGAGACTGCTCTTATCTGGCCAGCCCAAAGAAAATCTAAGCTAAGAGCACTAGACTCCTTGGAAGAAAGCAAACAAATGTATACAAAAACAAAGATGAAAAAAAAACAGAGAAATGATACACAATTACAAATACAAATACCAGGACATAAACAACAGGTGTCTTTTGACTAAGGATAAATTAAATTAAGCTGGTATGTGTGGAAGTGAAGTCTTATGGCAGGAACATAAGAGATGAAGGTCATGGGAAGGAATATAACAGATGCTACATGGATGGTAGTCGAACCAAGAAAGAAAGGTCAGGCTTGGTGGAACACTGGTCACATATATACACACACACAAACATATATATACACACATATACCCATATATATACACACACACACACATATATATATATATACATATACAAATATACACATACACACATAATACATATACATACATATATAGATATACATACATATATACACATATACATACACAAATATATATACACACACACACACACATACATATATATATATATATATATATACACACACATATATATATACACACACATATATATACACACAAATATATATACACACACATATATACATACATAAACATACATATATATGCATACACACATACATGTTTATTTCAGTGTTCCTTTCTGTCAAAGAGTGTAGGCTCAAAACGTAAAAGACTTTCTCACTTCCCGAGCATTAAACTAATACATCTATTTGTTGTTTACACACACGTCTTTGTCTTGTTTTTTGTAAATTCTCACAATATATCCATTCATACATATAAATATACACACATACATATAAATACACATACATACATGCACACACCCACACACACACACATATATATATATATCAAATGAATAACAACATACAATAGATAATTGTCTGCTCATTACAACAGCTTTTTACGTAACTTTTTAATAGAAGAATGAGAATATTACATCATTATAAAAGACCGTAATCATCTGATAAGAATGTTACAAAACAAAGGAATACCTCAAGAATACAGCAGGGATGTGGTTAAAGTCTGTCGAGGCCAACTATGTTGGCCATTTAGGTTAAGAATGTAGTTCTTGAAAGTGTGTAATATATCTAAGGTGAGTGTATGTGTGTATATATGTTTATATGAATATGTGTATGTGAAGGTGTGTGTGTGTTGGAAAGACTGAGAAGTCAAGAAGTTTGCTGTATAACTAATCCACTGCACCACACCTTTAAATAAGTGTGTTCTGCTTCAACCACAAGTCACTTAAAGCCGTTTGAGTGAAATTCAACAGATGGAAACTATGTGGAAACCTGATGAAGAGAGTGTTTCTGTTTTAGGGAGTAGTCTTAATCTATTGTCCAGTCAATGCTACAACCTGGCCCTTGAGAACCTTTAGCAATGTCCACTATGTTGTAACTATTTAACCCATAATTCCCAGGGTGAGGAGAGCTACTTATCACCAGTCACAGAAACACTGAAAAAATTCATTCATGGCTACTTTCTGCCTTCTCTATGTCAGGTACAAAAATATGTTAAAAATGTATCTAATATATATATATGCATGTCTACTCGAATATATGAGAAACATGTATAGTGTTTCAAAGATTCACATAATTATATATGTGTGTATCACTCCTAAATATATGGACAAAGGCATACATAAATGCACCCACCAGTGCATACACAAACAAGACACACACTGAAGCTAGTGACATCAGAGACAGGGATAGAATAGAGACATTGACAGAAGAGAAGAGAGTATGTTTGTAGAGAGAAAGAAATGATTCCAGGAAAAATCAAGCAATATGAAAGGTCAAAAATGCAAAATGATTTATAACTTTCTTGAGAGAGAGAGAAATTAGATACAAGAGATTGTATCTAAAGCAAAAGTGGTAGAAGTAGGCTGGAGATTCAGCAGAACTATTTATAGAATGAAAAGCCACTGCCTTTACACAATATCAACAACTGTTCACCACTAAGTGCACACACTCATTAACATTTACTGCTTTCATTTAGTGCAGCACACAATTGCAGAGTAGCTGGGAACAGTTTCTGACCTCGTTCCATTTTATGAAAATACATTTTTGCACTATTTCTGTTCTTTCTTCTACTCGTTTCAGTCATTGAATCATGTAGTCATACTGGAGCCCTGTCTTTGAGAATATAGTTTACTTAATTAAACAAAGTACTTGTAGAATGGTATTTATTTTATTGGTTACAGAAGAGGTGATGTAATCGAATCAAAGTCTTTAACTGCCTAAGTATTTCAGATGATCACTATCAACTAACAGAAGAGAATGCAAGAAGACAATCAAGTCTTGTGTATTTAACAAACACCCATACATGCATGTATATATCAATATATATATTCATTCCACCAAACTTAATCTTAAATTTTCCTAACACCAACATGTTTAGGATTATTTTTTTACAAATTTTCATTTTTACATCTTTTGCTTTAAATGGTTTATTCTAGAGGAAGGTGCTACCCCTATGACTTTTTGAGACTAATAAAATTCAGGTTCTTCTCTAGATGGAAGGACTTGGTGCTGCCATTAGACCAGTACCTGAGGGAGAGGATGGATATAAAATGAGTGGGTTACAAAAGAATAAACAAGTGAAGAGACTATGTCTGAGGATCAGAGATTGGAATGTGTTGGAGAGTAACACCATGCCTATCAGTCAGACAGTATTTTCAAAGAGAATGAAGAAAGATGTAACAGCACTTGTTTTGAGTAAAAGAGATCAAAGATTGTTAAGTATAATATACAGAAACTTTAGCAATGTCACTACAAAGTAATCAACAGTGATGTAAGCTCATCATCTATTAACTATAAATTATGCTAGCACCATGCATAATAACCTTATTACATATTCCATAATTTCATCCTGCAATCACGGCACCGATGTGCTCCATTAGACTTTTGACTATAGTCTGAGATTCACACAGTTCATCCTCCTATGCACTTGCTTCTAGGTGATGCTAAATGTTGCTAGCCTTACAAAATTCAATGGAACTAATGTCAATTTTGATGAGTATTACAGCTATTCAATTACCTGAACTACCTATTTATTAAGATACAGTGTAAGCAGCTGAGTATTCCAAAGACAATGGTACCTATAATGTAAAATTTCAAACATAGTCAGTATAAATGTATGTGACAAGGCTGGATTTTTTCGTTTCAGATACCCTTCCCCATCTGATGAGCTTCATTATTTTCCACTTACCTAATTTCAATTGCAATACTTGGATCAATCCAAGACTATGGTGGAAAACATTTGCCTAAATCAAACCCCACTGCTACACAGTGGGACTATGATCAGGACCTTTGATTGCAAACTTAATCTTTTGGCAGTGCCTGGCTGTATCTATACACGCAAATAGGTAAAAACAAAGCCCTGAGTATACGTAACTGTACAGTGTCCTACCAAAGAATCAACACCTATGAAGTGTTCTGCTCTGGAAGACATAAGTCAGCACATTATGCAGATTAGTCCTAGGTGTTTATATACCAATAAGTTTTAGTTGCTAGTCTTGTGTTAAGGGCACCAGTAAGGTGTTGAAACATTACAACACACTGTTGATTAGTATTTATAATCTCTTCAGAATTGTGAGATTTATTGCAGATAAGCAGTAAGACTAATTCAACAACAATGATTCCACTATATCAATGAGCAAGATTGCAAAAAGCACAGCATCAAACACGCTTCATAGTGTGAATGAGTTCTGTTGGGAAGATGACCTATATGAGTAACAGAATACCAAGAATACTTCATAATATGAACGGTTGCTAGGGCAACTTCAATTCTGTCATTGCACTCTGATCTGCAATCATCCATCCAGTACTGACTGCAGATGGCAAAGTTATACAGAACTAAAAAAAGTTGCTATTGTTTGGACCTAGACCTTTCAATAAACCTATGATTAAAGACATGCCAGCCATGACCATCTTATCATTTTCCAGTTATAATGTATGTTGTATAAGTTAAGTTCTATTTACTATCACACCAGTCAACCCTCTACTCCTCTTTTCTGAAAATTTGATATGAACAAAAGAAAAAAAAAATGGTTGCAACATGAATGTAGAAATGAAAAGTAACACTTACCACAGATACACCATAATAAACATGTGTGCCGGTAACCACCAAACAATATACCCAGAGAAAGACAACTTCCAACCGTCCTGGTTGCAGGAGAAGGGCTATTATCACAATAATACTTAATGGTATCAAGAATATGTTTATCAGTTCACACCGTGTGTTACTCATCTGTGCAACAATTAAACGACACTGAAAAGCAAAGGTTAAGTAAAGGTTACATACATACACATATATATGTGGGGGGAAAAACTGATGGGTCATTCTGTTGCTGATTACACATGATGAATGAAATGAAAATTACATTCTATATTTTGTCTAAATAATAGCATACAGCCAAAAAGTAAATAGTAGAGTGAATCAGCTTTTATCAAATAAATAAACAGTGCATGTATTGAGTACACTTATCTCACTTTTAAATCCTGAAAATAGCTGCATAAAGAAGTACCAATCATTAAATGTGGATGGAACTAGTGGAAGAGGAAGACACAGGAAGAGATGACAAAAAAACAAGATGATTGGCAATTCAGCATGCTTGAAAAAACTTCACCTTTGTCCCTCAGCACAAAGGTGAAATCTTAAATGCACCAAATCAGTCCCTGTTAAGCGTTCTACCCCTCCAATCTCCCTAAAATCCATCCTGCTTCACTCTTAACTGCAGCACCATTCAACTGTTGTAATCATATGAAAATAGAACTCATATTTCATCCCTTTCCTTGGAACCACTTTCTTTTAACATTATCCTTAATTCTCAATAACATCCATTCCAACTTTACTTTCCAATGCACCTTTCTATGCCACCAGTTATCTCTCTCTCTTTCCCTGAGCTACATCTTATGGTCGCCATATCTCATTCTTAATACCTTCTAATATCTGGCACTTACACTGCTCTTAACTGTCTGCCACTCACAATACCCTCCTCTAACCTCCATTTGTCACCTACATATCTTTCTCTCTCACCAGACACACCATCCCTCTATTTCTCTTCTATCTACATTTTATTCATCCCCACTTATCACCTCCTCCTTCCTGAGTCATTCCTATTCTTTCCCCTTACCCCACCAAACTGATATTTACCACTGTCCACATCCCCACTTCTGTTCACCACTATCCTCACCTCTACCCACCTTCCATTAGTCATCTTTCACTCTTCTCACATTCTTATAAACTTACTCACCTGCCCTTCCCAATCCTGTCTGTATTCTTGTTTATACTCACCTTCTTGTATCTTCAGAGTAAGCCCTTACACCTTGTCACCAACATTTTTATTTGTCTTTCCAATTACTCTGATCCACTATTATATAAAAATGAGGTAGCCAACAAGACTCTTTTTTCCTGTCCCTCTACCACATCTTAGCTTCTCAATACCCAGCATAAAACCACCTTCCTCTCAACTATGCTCCAAAGTTAGCTGAGGGGACATTTTCTTTGTCTTCTGAGTTACTTAAGTGGTAACGTCATGGAAAAAGCATCTAATACACTGTAAAGTGGTTAGCATCATGAAGGGCATTCAGCTGTGGAAACCATGCCAAAGCAGAGTTTAGAACTCAACATAAACCAGTGATTTGTCAGATCCTGTTAAACTGTTCAAACCATGCTAGCAAGGAAAATGGATGCTAAATGATGATATTAAAGTACACATACATGCATGTGATTTGCAGGGGCGTATATTCTAGGTGTATGCTGCATACCCATTGAAAATGGCAAATTCATTATAGATATTAACCTTACACATTGATTTAATCACAAATCTTAAGAGAAAGCCTTTATTATAAAACCCTGCTTGAAATTTGGTGCCAGTGGGTGTGACAGCACACCTAATACAACAGCCATACACCATTGGTGATTTGGCAAGCATCATGAACGGCCATATTAATAAACTCAATGGGTCACTGTTACTGCTCTGTTCCTATAGCCAAAACAAATTAGGCTGGATCAGTACACCAATACATAGTTTCATGGTGTAAAGAGTAGAAATGATATATAACAAGTTTCTTTAGCTTACAGTGATAAAGTACTTGTAAGGTAACAAGAAATGGTTTCACCCGAGATCATCCAGCTAGCCCAGTTCCAGTTGAATTTCTGTAGCATATGGTAAGTAATATTCCATCCACTCAAATGGCCCAGCTGGAATGTGACACAACATTAAATCTTTTACACTCTTATTTACTCTTCTTCCTGAATATTTTTTATTCACCATATTTATGGTGAAGAATTGTTAGTTATATTTCTGCTATTATTTATATTCAGCAGCTTGCTAGTCTTCTGCAGCACAGTTGAAGAGATACAACCAATAAGGGAGCTTCTTTGTGAGCACTTCAATGGACCGAAATAGGAAGCATATTCTAGTACACATTACCATCTTAAAAAAAGGGAAGACATATTGGAATATGCTTTGGATATATTTGTCTGAAAATAAAATGAAACAGTAATAGCTGAAACATTTTGGAATATTTTACTCCAGATCATATTTGGTCTGAAGTTAGCAACAAATTCTGAAAGAGATGGTGTCCAGGCAAAGTTGATTGCAACATCAGACCTGTAGAACACACCCTAATAGAGTATTTATCTTGATGACATACAAACTGTAAACATGATGAGAGAAATTTTTCAGTTGCATAATTAGGTTAATTAATAAAAATCTCACAGTGATAATTTTAAAATTAATGCTAATAGCCAAAATAAACAAAATGAGAGAGTAATTTTCTCACCAGCAGAAATACTTACAGCTATATTAGAAAAGGCTGTACCAGTGGTCCACATAAACAGCCTTGGATGTTTCTCCATAATTTCATATTTAGAGAAAATAGCCCAGAGAAGAAGCAATGTAAAAAGAAACACTGTAGAAACTAGTGGCCGCGTAGCTTCTGTAAAAGACCGCATTTTCCCAGTTTTATTTTTGTATGACCTAAAGAAAACAACCAGACAATACATCAGCTGTATCACAATAGGCAACAATAACAGTGACGTATCCTATAATACAAACTATAAATAAGACACCATGTTCTGTAGATACAAAAACAAAATTTATTCATCATAATCCTAGATGAGACTTTCTGAAGCAGTTTTCAACATCTTACCAAATGCCCATCTTGTGACTAACTCTTATGATTTTCACAGGCCAAAAATGATTTTCACAGGCCAAAAATGATTTTCACATGCCAAAAATGATTTTCACATCCCCAATAAACTGGAACTACTGAGTTATAGGACATATTGACAGGAAGCATGAATAAGTATCACTGTTTTCTGCTCAAATAATCAAGTGAAAATAAGTAGAAACATTCACACACACACACACACACATACATGATGAGCTTCTGCCCAGTTTCTGTCAGCCAAACTTCACATTCAAGGTATTGATTAGTTAAAGGCTCTAGTAGAAGACGCTTGCCCAAGGTGCCATACAGCAGTTTTAAACTGCAAACTATGTGGTTGCAAAGCTAACTTTGTAAGCCACTGGCACAAGCCTGCATCTGTTGTGAAAGATAACAAAAATAAAATCACAATTTCCTGATTGGTACAAAATGCTTTAAAATTTTTCAACCTTATTTGCAAAGTATAATCAACACTCTCAAGACACTGGCTCACATTACAATTCACACCAAAAACCTGATTTTCTCTAAAAATCTTTAAATCCTTTTTGTCCATGTTTTCTGCCAAGTCACTGATACCCAAGAAATCAAAATTTTGCATTTCCCCCTGTTATTGCTATTCTCAAACAAGAGAAATGTTTCAAAAGACTATTATAGGCATTAATTTTTCTTCCGAGTTGACAAATAGGGGAAAAAAAAATCATTACGGTGTTGTAAAGGTCACTAATGGGCAAATAACATCACATATGTTATGAGTCAACAGATTTTGTTAAGCTTAAATAAATCACTTAGTATCTTCAAGTATTGGAGATAAAGATATGCCAACTCAATCTAACATAAGTGTTATTAAAGTGATAGTATGTTGTCAACTTAATGTGACAGTCCCATAAAATATATTATTTCTATTTTCAAAAATTTCACTTGAAATATGTTTTCAAAGACAAATAAGCATTGACAGCTAGCAGGCCATGCTATCCCAGACTGATGATGAGCAATGACTCTGAAACTAGTTGCTGGCTTCGCTGGGTGGAGGTACTTATCACCACTTTGAAAACATAAGGACACAGGAAAGGTGTCAAGTCCAACAGGAAACCGTGTTTCCTAGGGCTAAATAACAGTAGCATTCTTCCCTTTTATGGGACTGTCACATTAAGTTGACAACATAATATCACTTTATCATGCTGCTACTGCATAAATCTCTCTGAGACATTTAGAAATATATTATTTCTACAAGTGTTATTGTTATGCATATTAACTGCCCGTTAATAACCATTTTATTCTGGCTCAGAATGTTATTAAAAAAGACACCTAAGCTGGAACAGAAACAGTCCTTTTGACAGTGGCCCACACAGAACCTTGTCTCAGCATATTACTGGTATTCAATTTATTGCTCCATAAAGATAAAAGTAACCCTGGTGGAATGTGAATTTAGAAACATGAGGTAGCAAGAATCTCAAGTAATTAATCTAGGTTTTTGCCTGTGCACCAGGATGTAAAGACCCAAGCTAAATATTGGGTCATCCCATAAATAATGTGGTTTTTTTCAACTGCATGAACTAAAAGTCAGAGGAGGATGGGATAAACTACCTGCATCAACTTGCTATAAAAGCAGGTAGTAATTTTACCTTATACTTATTCTTAGTGCATATTTTGACGAGTGCAGTTCGATTTTAACAGTTATTTTTTTCAAAGCAATAATAGAAGTGACAAAGGAGCATATTTGGCATATTTTGTTTTAGGAGTTCAATAAAGGCAACAACACAATGGAAAATGCAAGGAATATTAATGTAGTATATGTGGATCAAACAATAAGCATAAACCAGTGTCAACGGTGGTTCAAGAAATTTCAAACCAGAAACTACAGCCTAGAAGACGAGCCTTGTCTAGGAAGATCTGTAGAGCTCAATGAATGACATCCTGCAAACATTGGTGAAACAGAATCCCATTCTAACTGTTGAGGAACTAGCAGAGAAGCTTGGATTTGGTCATTCAACCAGTCATTCAAGAAGAAAAACGACCATCTTTGGTTTCAAGATGAAAGGTGTTCTTCCATCAGGATAATGCTCAGCCGCATACAGCGAGGATGACAATCCAAAGGATGGAGCAATTTGGATAGGAAACAATAGCCCACCCACCATATTCGCCAGACATTGCCCCATCTGATCATTTATTCTAAAGTCTTGAAAATCATTTGGATGGAAAAAATATGAATTCTGTAGACAAGGTCAGAACAGTACTGGAGGAGTAATTTTCATCACGGACAAGCGAATTTTGAAAGAGGGGCTTTGCAAATCTACCAGATAGGTGGAAGAGCATTGTAGAAAATGAAAGAGAGAATATTTTAGATTAAAAATTAACTTTGTTTATCTTAATTTTGAAAAATAAAAAGTGTAAAAAAAAACTGCATTATTTATGGGATGACCCAATACATTGTATATGATGCAATGTTAATAAATGCAAGCAAGCAAACCAAGAAAAGAAATAGATGGGATATCAATGAAACATTACGCTCACTAAGTTTCCTTTTCGGAAGAAACTTTAGACTGTGAATAACTAATTAAACAACCAGCCATTTATATAAATTAATGAAATATATATCAATGCATTTAATGAAAAACAGACAAACAAGTAACAGATTTAATTCTATTCAATAAATTAATCAAGTTTCAAAGTGATTTCAGGAATTACCTCAAGCTTTAAAACTTAACCTATTTATAATACCGGTGGGAAAGTGTGAACTAGTCAAGGGCATGACTGACACAACAAATGGCAGCATCATTTAAATTCCTAACTGTCAACTGAGACCAGTATCACTTTACTGCTTAGGGCTTCTTATTTTCCTTGAAGTGTAATTATAGACTCAATTATAAAGTAATTTAATTAAAAAAAATAAATAAACAGAAAACCATTTGATGAATGTTATTGTTACTTTCTGTAAATGTATATAAATGGTTGTCTACTAAACAGTAGCAGAGAATGTTAAAAAAATAAAAATAACCAAGAAAAATCTTATATTCCTCCTCTTTGAGCAGCCATTGTCAAGCCACCTTCATTCAAATATTTATATCAATGCCATGGCTGGTATTTATTTTGTTGACAACAATATCACAGTAGGCAAAATCGTGTCAGAAGTTCTACTGAGCATGCTTTGCTTTTATAATAGTCCCTGTGGTATGAGTGGAATATTATCAACTGCTGAAAAATGAAATGTAATTCAGTTTAGGTACACATGCACCAACATTGTTACTGGTAATTATGTGTACCCACTCACTTACCCTTAGAAGAAAATATAAATAAATATTTTGCAAATTGCATGAAGGGTAGCCAGCTAGTTGAGTTTGATAGGATATCAAATTACTGGCTAAAAGGGTTAATGTTTATAGCTTATTCCACTGCTCCAGAATCACTGGCTAAGATTCTTAACTCTCACCAACCTGCTATAGATATATTCAGTTTACATGATAAAGAAGCCTCTAGGTAGTTGCTAGAAATAGCAGTCAAATCTTTAAATCTTAACAAAAAAAAGTCAAAAACCAAAGGACATATTGTATAAAATAAACAAAGGACATACTGCATAAAGTAGTCCTAGATATATTGGATCTGAAAGATAGAATTGGCCTTTGAGCATAAGTCTGTTCACTGATAGTGCAACTTGTTTTTACATTAGCTTGCAGTATTAGCTCAAAATCCACTATAAGTAGAAGTTGGAGAGACATTCTAGTACTATTGATATAGTTATTTACTCACCCAAGTACAATGAGAAAACAAACAAACAAACAATACATTATCAAATATACAACATTAAACAAATAAACAGTGTTTGGATGACATAGATATAAAGGCATAATAGCTCTTAACTTATGAGTCATGATAGAGTTCTGAAAGGTTCACAACAAAATCTTTTACTTTTGAAATCATCATCATCATTTTAACATCCACTTTTTCAAGTTCACATGGGTTGGATGGAATTCATTGTGAAAGATTTTCTATGACCAGATGCTGTTCCTGTTGCCAGCCTGCACCTGTTTCCAAGTAACATATTTCCCCCATCCCTGGCCAGACAGGCTTTCATAGAATATAAGAAATGAAGGACACCACTTGTATGATAATGATGATCACTTACAGCTATCATGCAGTGTCACGGCAAGGAGATACTAACACACACACACACACACACACAACAGGTTTCTTTAGTTTCTGTCTACCAAATCCACTTACAAGTCTTTGGTTAACTCAGGCCTATAGAGCACACACTAGGACTGAACCAGAAACCACGTGAAAGGGAAACAAACTTCTCAACTATACAGCTATGCTTGTGCTTATATTTAAGATGTAAAATGTTCATGGATATGTTATACAAAAAGCCATAGGCTTCAAGGCCACAAGTTTTATTACAATCAGAAATATTATTTTGCTGCAAGCAATGGTGCTAATCAATCTCTCTGACTGAATCAAATGAACTGTGATTCTAATAATGGCTTTTTTCTCAACAAGTCCACATATAAGTAATCATCTTGTTACTTTATTTGCATAAAAGAAAATAATCAATCGCACATCATTTGTTTTTGCGCTGTTATTTTTTGCTTGTGCAACATTGTACCATATGCGCAGGCGCAGGAGTGGCTGTGTGGTAGGTAGCTTGCTTACCAACCACACGGTTCCGGGTTCAGTCCCACTGTGTGGCACCTTGGGAAAGTGTCTTCTACTATAGCCTCGGGCCGACCAAAGCCTTGTGAGTGGAATTGGTAGACGGAAACTGAAAGAAGCCTGTCGTATATATATATAATATATATATATGTATATCTGTGTGCATGTGTTTGTGTGTCTGTGTTTGTCCCCAACATCGCTTGACAACCGATGCTGGTATGTTTATGTCCCCGTTACTTGGTGGTTTGGCAAAAGAGATATGAATAAGTCCTGGGGTCGATTTGCTCGACTAAAAGGCGGTGCTCCAGCATGGCCACAGTCAAATGATTGAAACAAGTAAAAGAATAAAAGAGAGAGAGTATGCATAGTGGTAAGTTTTTTGAAGTACAGTAATTTTTCAAAAAATTCAGTACACTTGTCATGCTATCATGTCAGGTAAGTTTAAAGCAAAATCTTTAGATTAAAGAGTACAAAAAGTAGAAGGAAGAGAATAGAAAAGTGTTGTTGCTGAATTAACCCCTTGCAGACTAGAAGCAATACTGACAGCATCTAAACATTGTGTGTGCGGGCAGTGTGATGTCTCACTGTGTGTGGCACCATGTTTTCAAATATACCACACAGAGAAGAATCCATAAATACACTGTAAAATTCCTTGTATGAAAAATTACAGTTACTGAACAACCAGTACACAGCACAGACTGTCAGTAATAAATCCATCTGCAAGGAGTTAAGAAATGCACTATCAACTCTAAAAAGCTCTAACAAACCACTAACAAACTAAAAGTTCCATCCACACATCCATCTTCTCCACACACTATTTCGTGGAGGTTCATGGGAGCAGTGTCCTCAGACACCTCCTCCTATCTTTAGCATTTAAAACCAGCCATATCAGGCCCAAATATTCTAGCTGTTTTACGCACAAACTAATCAAATCTGTCTTTTACACCTACTCTGCACAATGTCATTCTAAGAATAGGCAATCTCGCATTATCAAAATTTTGAAGCTACAAGAGAACTGTGAATCAATAAACATTTGACAGAGTAATCTGAATGCAAAAGGATTAGACTTCCTGGTTAGATTCCCAAACATGACCAAATGATATATTCCAACAATCCCATTTCACATCCAATATAAGAATAATTCCATTCAAAATGGAATAACTCCATCCAAAACAAGATTAATTCCAATTCAAAATGAGAATAAAAAATACAATATTTTTACTTTAATTACTTATATATCACTAACAATAAACAAATTTTTGCATTACATCATTCCATTCATAGCCAATTTATTCAGCAAGTTTATTTATTATTCATTTCCAAAAAGCATATTATATAGTATAAAATTATTCCATTTTGAATAGATTTATTCTCATATTGAATGTGAAATGATACAGTTCTTGGTCTATCCCTGGGTCTCCTGCCAGTTGGTTTGGCTTTAAGAATCTGTTTTGTGATTCCTTCCTGTGACATTGTAATCACATGTCCATAGTACAAGAATCATGACCTCTCAATGCAGAGTAATAGAGGCATGACCTGGAGAGACTGCTTGATTTCCAAACTATGCACTGTTGAGTAACATTACTCCAGAAATTTTTCAGAGAAATCCTGTTTTGGCCACTTGCATTCGTAATCATACTTTTGCAGTCATTACCCAACATACATGCAAAATACAAGTGAATGTAATACTTCTAAACCAACAATTGACATGCAATATTATGGAAAATATGGAGAAAATATTAAATGTGATATGTCATCAAAGTCATTTAAATAGTTGAAACAAAAAGCAGCTGAGGAAATCACACAAACATTTGAATTTTGTACAATGAAGCAGTTACACAGCCCTAATACTTAAAAGAAAGACTCCTTATCCACAAGTTAATTGTTAGACTTGCCCTGATTTGATCAAGCTGTAGTTTCTCAGGGGTTTTTTTTTTTTTTTAACTCAAAGTGTATCTTGGACTGTATCATCCAAAGTATCTGTTTCCTTTTCTAAAACAATAACTTTCAGAGATTCTTTTCTATTTCTTCTAGATCAAGAATTGCAAAGAGACTTGCTATTATGGGTCGTGGCTGTTGTTGAACCCCAGAGCAACACTAACTGAACAGAGCTGTGATTAAAGATTTTTTAGTCATGACTAAACTGTCTTTATTCAGCCAGTATATTTAGAACAACATTACTCTTTTACTTGTTTCAGTCATTTGAGTGTGACCTTCAGTCGAGAAATCGACCCTAGGACTTACTCTTTGTAAGCCTAGTACTTATTCTATTGGTCTCATTTGCTGAACCGCTAAGTTACGGGGACATAAACACACCAGCATTGGTTGTGAAGCGATGTTGGGAGGTGGGACAAACACAGACACACAAACATATACGCACACACATACATATATATATATATATATATATATACACACACACACACATACACATATATACAATGGGCTTCTTTCAGTTTCTGTCTACCAAATCCACTCACAAGGCATTGGTCGGCCCGAGACTGTAGTAGAAGACACTTGCCCAAGGTGCCACGCAGTGGGACTGAACTCGGAACCATGTGGTTCATAAGCAAGCTACTTACCACACAGCCACTCCTACGCCTGCATTATGCAGCTTTTTTATTTCTTTATTTTACTTTTTTGAAGAAGAATATAAAGTATCACTTGAGAGAAATTTCTCTCTTTTCTAACAATCCAAAGGTCAAGCAATCATGTAGAGGTTCTTTATATTGGTTGGTTGTAATGCACCTGTCTCTTTAGAGCTTGTTGAAGGTCAGTTCAAATTAGGAGAACACATAAAGTGAGCTGCATGAATGATACACAGATAGCTTAATACAGACACAACTTCAGAATTTTGTTTGTCCTTTGTTAACCCTTTCATTACTATATTTCTGACCAAAATACACCCCTCATGAGTTTCAATTAAATTCTAAAATAATCATGAATCTACACTTGTTTCATTAAATAACTGTAACTTTTTTACTTATCAACATATTAATGTGATATTTGGAACATAATTAAAGAAAGGGTTCTTAATCAATTCTATTGCTTAACTTTTGTCTCAAAGTGACTTTAATTACAGGTAAATCCAGGTAAATTGAGCAAAAGGTAAAAATATTAAAATTTAAAAATGAGCAAAAGGTAAAAATATTAAAATTTTGTTTAAACATCACCATAGAAAATGAATCATCAGCTAGTATTCAAATGGGTATGCAACAAAATTTTGATAAAGAAGAATTGTGCACATCACTATATCATCAGTTGAATTTAATGCACAACAAGTGTACCATAAAGGTGGAATAAACTGAAATATTGGAATCCACCGTAAGTTTGACCGAACTAAAGAAATCGGTCAAAAAATAATATACAGCCCTGGTTATGGTATGGAAGTGATAAATTTCAGACCACATCGTTCCCTAGGCCATGCTGACTAACATTATTTTCCCTGTATAAAAACTAAATCCAAGCAGTACCCAGTACCCAGTATTTGCTTCACAAATTTTCCGAAATTTGAACCCCCATTTTGTGTTTGTTTACGTTCTGCGTAAGTTTGTTTCCGCATTGATCGCTTCAAACAATAACTTCCAGACCACATCATACCCTAAGCCATGCTGACTAATATTAGTTTCCCTGTATAAAAACTAAATCCACAACAGTACCCAGTATTTGTTTCACAAATTTTCCAATTCGGAATCAATGCTTGATAACATGAAACTCCTATCTATTTTCAAAGTTGAAGAAAAATCGATGCCGAAAAAAATGTGGAAAAAAATCTCCCAAAATTCAGGGAATTAAAATTACACGTCGATCTTTGTACAAAACTGTAGATGAACTGTTTACGAAGCATAATCATGTGTTTTCACAAATGCACTAAAGAGATTTGCTCTGATATTCTCATTTAAATATGAATAGGTAACATTAACCAAGCATTAAGTTTGGTCACATTAACCTATGAATAGGTAATAACCTAAATTTTTTTCGGGCAGCTTTGGGCGGTTTGGTAACAAAAGGGTTAAGTAGCATAGTATTGCTGTGTGGTAAGCTGGTAATAGGAGATATATATAACACTCTTATTACTATAGTGAAAAAAACTCACTCAAACTTAATTTTAAGCATACTCAGTCAAGCAGGTAAAAAAAAAAAAGAAACTGAAAAGTAGGCAGAGTTTTCATTGCTTAATAAATATTTTTACTATAGTGATAGGATTGTCAAATATATTACCTCTTCTCAGCTTACCCCACAGAACAATACTGTGCTACTTAACAAAAGACGAAAAATTGTTAGAGCAGGTGGCAATTTCAAAGAAAAAAGTGACATATGAAAGAGAATTAAAATAAGGACAAACAGAAGAAAGGAACAGGTAGAGAGTAGAAAAAGAGAAAAAGTTAAGGAAAAAAGAAAATGGAAGCAGAAAAGGTCAAAATGAAATTGAAGAGAAAAGTAAGGAAAAAGATATAAGTGGAAAAAAAAAGAAGAAAATTTAAAAGAAATCTAGGGAAAAAAGAAACTAGCATCTTATATGAAATAATTTAGGTACAAAATACATCTTGTTCCAAATGTATTAAAATCATTTAATTTCTACTTAATATGGAGAAGAAAATTACAAGGGACATTTATAATGTAAAAAAATACAAAAGTTGCTTACCTGTAGATATTTATGAAGGTTGTAGGAAAGGTAATACCAATGAAACCCACTAGAAAACAATGAATACAAATTAATTTACAGTATCAAAAATGTTTTGCAATTCTTTTACATTTACTGCATGAGGGAGAATGGGTGTACATTCAAAGAGCCAAATTATGACTATTAGATAATTGTCATCCTTATCATTTATCCTTTAGCATTTAAACTGACCTTATCCAGCCAAAATATTTTGTTTTATTTTCAAACTGGCTAACTCTAGCCTTTCACACTTACCCCTACACTATTGCTCCAAAAACAAACTATCATATCATTGAAATCTCAAAATTACAAGATAATCTTTTCTGCACAAGGCACAAAATTTTTGGGGAGGGGGGTCAGTCGATTAGATTGACCCCAGTATGCAACTAGTACTTAATTTATTGGACCCAAAAGGATGAAAGGCAAAGTTGACCTTGGCGGAATTTGAACTCAGAATGTAAAGACAGACAAAATACTGCTAAGCATTTCGCCCAGTGTGCTAATGTTTCTGCCAACTCACTGCTTTCAAAGTTACAAGATAATGCATGACCAATTCAAATTAACGTAAATATATAAGCATTACATTTGACAAAAAGGCACATGACTCAACAGTTAGAGCATTGGGCTCACAATCATGAGGTAGTCAGTTCGATTCCCAATGTTGTGTTCTTGAGCAAGACACTTTATTTCATGTTGTTCCAGTTCACTCAGCTGTATAAATGAGCTGCTGTATCAGCCTTTGCCTTTCCCTTGGATAACATCAGTGGCATGGAAAGGGGAGACAGGTATGCATAGACAACGCTGGTCTTCCATAGACAATCTTGCCCGGACTTGTATCTCAGAACATAATTTTCTAGGTGTAATCCCATAGTCATTCATGACTGAAGGCAGTCTTTACCCTTACATTTCACAGAGAAAACTGAATGCTAAAAGGTTAATGTCCTTTTTCTATGCTGGCTTGGGTTGCATAATTAGACAGGATCCAGAAAAGTTGCAGGACTACACTGGGCTGCAATATCTGTTTTGACATAGTTTCAAACAGCCTGATGACTTTTCTTTGATACCACTTTACAATGTATATGGGGTGCTTTTTGCATACCACCAGCACTAGTAGTAGCCAAGTATCTTGCAACAGAGGAAAAATAAAATCTCAACAAATGTGCAGGGGAAGGTATTAGAGAGAGAGAAAGAGAGAGAGAGGTGGCTTTATGCCAGGCAGTGAGAGGCTAAAGTATAAGAGAGAGAAAGACAAGCACAGGTGACTTGGTATAGAGGAGTTTCATGGCTATCCCACATTATATAAGAGTGGGTGAGAGTAGCTGGGAAAAAGATAAAGATGGGGGTGTCAAAGTAAACAATGTACAAGAAGGTGAGCATAAGAGTGGACACAACCAAAGAGACAAAAATTCATATATCACTACTACCACCACCACCACCACCACCACCACCAAGCATCAAGAAAGAAATGCTGCTGCTTCACCCAGCAGACCAAGACTGAGACCAAGGAAATTTGAGGTAGTCCACATCACCAAAACTCATTTCATAAATGTGGCTTAGTTGATGGTTTTTAAGTGGAAACAGACAATGACTTAATTGCTGATTTACAGTTGGAACATATGAGTTAGCTGCTGTTTTACAGAGGAAACAGAAGATTTAGGTGATAGCTTACAGTGGGAAAAGATGATTTAGTTAATGGTTTACAGTGGGAACAGGTGGGTTAAGTGATGGCTTACAATGGAAACAAGTGATCTAGTTGATGATTTGCAGTGCTGACATTGAATAGTTTCATAAGCAAATGATTAGACTAGTGCAGAAATACTGGAAAGTAGAGAAACACTGCAGATTCAGACCACCCTACAAGCTGACAGAATTATTGGGTTGGCCAAAAAAATCTGTTCAGTTTTTATGGAAACTAAACTAGAAGCACTCTAATAAGTAGCTAACTTCAGTCTGTCTCTTGTACATGCACACTCATTAGAAACTTGATAATTCAGCGTATTTCAACATAAACGTGTGAAGAGACAGATTGCATTTTGTGTGCTTGGAATCACACTGAAAATGGAGAACCAAAACAAACACTGTCAATAACTTGTGCTTTTATATTTAAAAAAAAAGGTAAGAAAGCAGTGGAAACCTGCAGGAAGATATGCACTGGGTATGGAGGGAATACTGATATACAATGTGTGCCAGAAGTGATTTCCGAGATTTCAATAGCGAAATTTATCTGTTCAGATGCACCTTGCTCTGGCTGCCCAACTGAGATTAACAGCAATACCAACCCACCTCCCATTATGACCAGGATAATCACAGATATTCCCCAAATATTCGAATCAAGTGTTGAAAACCAACTGCATCAACCTTATGTCAACAAGCTTGATGTTAGGGCCCACATCAACTGAATGAGGCAGGTAACTCCACCAAAAAGATTTTCATCAGCAATTTGTTGCAGAAACGTGAAGAAAGTACTTTGCAATCCACCACAAACAACCTGCAAAGCAGGATTTCACCCAAAGAAGGTTATGCTTTCAATTTCGTCAGACTGAAAGGGTGTTGTCTTTTATGAACTTCTTCCAATAGACAAGAGCATCAATTCGATGTGTGCTGTGACCAGCTGGACAAAACAAATGTAGCAATCTACCAGAAGCATCCAGCATTTGTTGACTGTAAAGCACTGTCTTTCATCATAACAATGCTAGACAACACACTTCTTTGCAAATGTGGCAGACATTACTGAAGCTTGGCTGGAAAATTTCATGACACCTTCGATATTCATCTGACTTTGTATCATCAAATTTCCATCTATTTCATTCTCTTCAAAATTCATTCAGTGGACAAACCTTCCATTCTGAAGAGGATATTGAAATTCACCTTGAAGAGTTTTTACCAATAAAGACAGGAAATTCTTTGACCAGGGAAAAATACATCTGCCCACAAGATGGCAGAAGATACTGGAATGAAACAGTAATTGTACCACTGACTAAATAATTCACTTTGCATTTAAAACTGGTGTCTTTATTTTCACTTAAAAAAAAAGTTTCTTTTTACCCAACCAAATAAAAAATACAGTGCAAAATTTCTGAAGATGCTGAATAAATGACAAAATTGTTAGATTATAAACTATATCAGGCATTAAATTATAATTTTGCACGTAACAGCCTATTTTTTCATTTAATGAAATTTAGAAGGTAACACACATGCACATACACATGTAAATAAAATAAAGAAAACATTTTATAAAAATTCCAACCAATATCTCAGTAAATACCTAAATTTGCAAAACAATTTGAGTCTTGTAATGACGTGAGAAAATGAAAGTATGAGTATTAAGAATGTTTTCTGTCATTGGAGAGAAAGAGAGAGGAATCATAAGAATGTGTGAACAGCACTAAATGTAAACAAGCCTAGATACAAATTACCCTTTATCAGGAAGAACTTTAGATGCCACAGATATTACGTCATTTACTAACATGTCTTATAATATTTACCAAAAACTGTACACTCGTCTCATAACAAAAGCACTAACCCAACCTGCCAGAGACTACCCAATACTCATGTATTCATATTAGAATTAAAATCTCAATCAAAACTGGATCAAACCAAAATGATGTATTGGATTTCAGTAGGTTAAGACCGGAATAATATTACAATATATATGTGACTGGTATTTTACAAACTACTGCAAAATAATTTATTATCAGGTAAATTAATTAAAAAAATATAGGCAGTCTAATGAAAGACAGACACAAAAGGTTGAACAAAATATAGGATGAAAAAAATAGTTTACAACTTACTATGTACAATTATTTCAACCATTACAGATGCTGGAATATTAAGGACTGGTACTATAAATTTCCACATTTCATAGCCACCAAAATATGTTACTAAATAAAACACTGTCATTGCCTGGAATTAAATAGAAACATAATAATAATAATAATAATAATAAATAATTTATTTCTTTATTGCCCACAAGGGGCTAAACATAGGGGGGACAAACAAGGACAGACAACGGGATTGAGTCGATTACATCGACCCCAGTGCATAATAATAATAATAATAATAATAATAATAATAATAATAATAATAATCCTTTCTACTGAAGGCACAAGGCCTTGAAATTTTGGGGGAGGGGACTACTTGATTACATCAACCCCAGTTTTTCACAGGTACTTAAAGGATGAAAAGCAACCTCAGTGGAATTTGAACTCAGAATGTAAAAACAGATGAAATGCCCCTAAGCATTATGCCCAGAGTGCTAACGATTCTGCCAGTTATATTATCAGTACACTCAAATTATTGCAAGATATAATCTGTAAGTTAAGATTTTACAATATTCTACTATAGATGATGGTAGACATAAACCACTGTTACTAAATTCATGGTAGTGTGGTTAATAAGTTCACTTTGCAACCACATGGTTTCAACAATTTGTGAATTTTCTGTAGCCCTGGGCCAACAATTATCATGTGAAAGTATATCAACTAACGAGACAGTTGATTGTGTGTGTATTGCGAGCTACTGCTATGTTAAGAGGACAAGCGTCCATCACCAAGTATGACCATAAAGAGGTCGAAACAATAAAGATTGGTGGCCTCGGAGCTAAAGTAGTAGGGAGTTCTCTCCCCACTTGCAATATAGAGTGCAGAGCGAACTACATAACAAGCTGGAGGAGGTGACCTCCTGAGTTTAAAATAGCAGCATCATTGGTTTCTAATATACACCTGAGTTTAGGTTGCATCAAACACTACTTCTCAATATAAATAATGCTTTCATCTCTTACAGAGATTTTCTTGACTAGCTAGTTTATTTGCATCTTTGTTCTTTTACTTGTTTCAGTCAGTAGACTACAACCATGCTGGAGCACCACCTTGAAAAATTTTAGTTAAACATCAACTCCAGTACTGATTTATTTATTTTAGTAAAGCTTGGTACTCACTCTCTTTTGCCAAACCACAAAGTTATAGGGTCATAAACACATCAACACTGTTTGTCAAGCGATGGTGGGACATACACACACACACACACATATATATATATGAAGAGAGAGAGAGATACATGGGCTTCTTTTATTTTCTGCCTACCAAATCCATCCACAAGGCTTTGTTCAGCCTGAGGCTATGGTAGAGGACACTTGCCCAAGGTGACATGCAGTGGAACTACACCCGAAACCATGATGTATGTATATATATATATTCGGAGACCCCCTTCGGTCACGACACAAACCATGGGATTGCACCTAGAAAGACACAAGTCCGAGCGAGGTTGTTTATGGAAGACCAGCAGTCGCCCATGCATACCAGCCTCCCCTCTCCACGCCACCAGGGTTATCCAAGGGAAAGACAAAGGACAATACAGCTTGGCACCTGTGACGTCGCAACTCATTTCTACAGCTGAGTGAACTGGAGCAACATGAAATAAAGTGCCTTGCTCAAGAACATAACACGCAGCCCGGTCAGGGATTCGAGCTCACAACCTCACGATCGTAAGCTCGACGCTCTAACCACTGAGCCATGCGCCTTCACATATATATATATATATATATATATATATATATATATGTGTGTATGGCACGTAAAAAGCACCCACTACACTCGCGGAGTGGTTGGCGTTAGGAAGGGCATCCAGCCGTAGAAACTCTGCCAGATCAGACTGGAGCCTGGAGCAGCCCCTGGCTTCCCACACTCTGGTCGAACCGTCCAACCCGTGCTGGCTCGGAAAACGGACGTTAAACGATGATGATATATGTGTATGTATACATATATATGTATATTTATATACGTATATATATATATGTATACGTATATATGTATACGTATGCAAGTGAAAATCAAACCAAATCAAAATAGATGAACATCAATGGAATTTGTATCTTTGTGGTTCCAGTACCGGTGGCACACAAGAAGACCATCCGATCGTGGCCGTTCGCCAGCCTCATCTGGCACCTGTGTCGGTGGCACATAACACCATCCGAAGACCTGGCGACGTAGTCAGTCCACCTGTGCATACCTTCCTACTTATGACACTTGTGAAGACCTGTTGAGGCAAGTGTGTGACACTTGTGTAGACCTGTTGAGGCAAGTGAAAATCAAAAAAAAAATCAAAATCAAATCAAATCAAATCAAACCAAATCAAAATAGATGAACATCAATGGAATTTGTATCTTTGTGGTACCAGTACCGGTGGCACACAAGAAAACCATCCGAACGTGGCCGTAGCCAGTACCGCATCGACTGGCCTCTGTGATGTGGGCACATAACAAACACCATCCGATCGTGGCCGTCCGCCAGCCTCATCTGGCACCTGTGTCGGTGGCACATAAAAACACCAACCGAAGACCCGGCAAGACTAGTCAGGCCATAACCCGTGGCCCCTACTTGGGACGTAGTCAGTCCACCTGTGCATACCTTCCTTCCTTCCTGTGACACTTGTGAAGACCTGTGAAGACCTGTTGAGGCAAGTGAAAATCAAATCAAATCAAATCAAAATAGATGAACATCAATGGAATTTGTATCTTTGTGGTACCAGTGCCGGTGGCACACAAGAAAACCATCCGAACGTGGCCGTAGCCAGTACCGCATCGACTGGCCTCCGTGCTGTGGGCACGCAACAAACACCATCCGATCGTGGCCGTTCGCCAGCCTCATCCGGCACCTGTGTCGGTGGCACATAAAAACACCATCCGAAGACCCGGCAAGACTAGTCAGGCCATAACCCGTGGCCCCTACCTGGGACGTAGTCAGTCCACCTGTGCATACCTTCCTTCTTGTGACACTTGTGAAGACCTGTTGAGGCAAGTGAAAATCAAATCAAATCAAAATAGATGAACATCAATGGAATTTGTATCTTTGTGGTACCAGTGCCGGTGGCACACAAGAAAATCATCCGAACGTGGCCGTAGCCAGTACCGCATAGACTGGCCTCCGTGCTTTGGGGACGTAACAAACACCATCCGATCGTGGCCGTCCGCCAGCCTCATCTGGCACCTGTGTCGGTGGCACATAAAAACACCATCCGAGCGTGGCCGTTCGCCAGCCTCGTCTGGCACCTGTGTCGGTGGCACATAAAATCACCCACTACACTCTCGGAGTGGTTGGCGTTAGGAAGGGCATCCAGCTGTAGAAACACTGCCAGATCTGACTGGCCTGGTGCAGCCTTCGGGCTCCCCAGACCCCAGTTGAACCGTCCAACCCATGCTAGCATGGAAAACGGACGCTAAATGATGATGATGATGATATATGTATACATATATATATATATATGTATACGTATATATGTATATATATATATGTATACGTATATATGTATATATATATATGTATACATATATATGTATACATATATATGTATACATATATATGTATATATGTATATATATATATATATATATGCATACATATATATGTATATATATTATATATATAATATATGCATACATATATGTATATATATAATATATATATGCATACATATATATGTATATATATATATATATATATGCATACATATATATGTATATATATATATATATATATGCATACATATATATGTATATATATATATGTATACATATATATGTATATATATATAGGTAAACAGTAAAAATAATTACAGACATGGACAAGAACATGAAACACCACAGAGACGACACAAGAACCACAGGACGGGACATTCGAAGCCCTCAGTCATCAGTCAAGAACCAGATCATCTTAGCAATTTCTGGCTGATTAATCTTGAGATTGCTCCGATTTGGGCAGCCCGCCAAGGGAAATCTAAGCCAAGCGCATTAGATCCCCTGGAAGAAAGCTTCGAATGTATACAACACGAGGACGGAAAACGAACGAAGTACACGAACAAAAATACAGAATACGTGACACCAATAAGAATACAAAAACGTAAAAACAATAACGGTAAAAATAAAAAACAAAACAAAACCAGGACGTAGGACAAGGGTCTTTCGACAGGACGAGTTGAGTTTAGGGCTGGCTTATGAAGTTGTGCCTAATGGCCGCAGGGAGACATATATATATGTATATATATATGTATATATATATGTATATATATATGTATATATATATGTATGTTTATGTATATATATATATGTATATATGTATATATATATATGTATATATGTATATATATGTATGTATATATATGTATATATATATATGTATGTATGTATATATATGTATATATATATGTATGTATATATATATATATGTATATATATATATATATATACGTGTATATATATATATATACGTGTATATATATATATATATATATATATATATATACACGTGTATATATATATATATATGTATATACAAAGCTGGAACTACCACCACATAAGGCCACCACCAACAGATGCAGGATGGCCACCACAGACACCAACACACACACCACAAAAATATTTCTACTGAACGTAGGAGGGCTGCTGCGCAGAAACTGTAAAAGGAAAATCTCATTCCTGAGAGACCTTGTGACATGCAATCAAGCTATATGCATAGCACTCACAGAAACGCATCTTGAACCCGATATAGGTGATGCAGAAATACACATGCCGCAATATGCAGTCATACGCACAGATAGAAAAGGGAGGAGCCATGGTGGAGTTGCAATGTACATCCGAGATGATCTCACGTCCCAGGTCCTGTTGTTATATTCAAACTTAGTGTGTGAATCTCAAATTCACACATAAGACAACTGAATATCATCATATGCACTACATATCGCCCACCAGATGCCCCAAATCACTCAGGCATGTTTGAAGACTGCCTAACAAAACTAGGAGAAGTCCTCACCAACCTTGAACAACACAACAGTGTATTCTTCATGGGTGACTTTAACTTCCCCAATGTGGAATGGCCTGGGGGGCAGATGCTCCCAGGGATGACACACCATCAGCAGGCACAGGCAGAGTCCTTGCTCCATCTCACAAATACCTCTTTCATGGAGCAAATAGTTCTGCAACCAACAAGGGCAGATAATATACTGGATCTCTGCTTCACAAACAATATGGATATTATCCATAATGTTAATGTGATGCCGACAATGATCTCGGATCACAACATAATAGAGCTGGCTATGTATGGAACAAAAGCCTCCGTAGACACACAGCCTATACAAAGCATCCACCATCTCTCTAACTTAAACTTTCATAAAGCAAACTGGAAGTTGATTGAGAAAGAGATCCTCAAACAGGATTGGCCTAAATGTCTCTCTACACCGGACATTAACATGAAACACAAACACTTCATGTCCATAATACAAGCCATATGTGACAAATATGTCCCAGTGTGCAGGGCCAGCACACACAAAAATAAAAACAGGATCCCTAGAGAAAGGAAGATTCTTATGAGACGACGGACAAGGATTGCGAACCGCCTGAGCAAGCACACCAAAAGTGGTGAGAAGTCTCGGCTCGAGAGAATGCTAATGGAAATTGAGAAAAGTCTGCATCAGTCCCATGAAAAGGAGAGAGCAGATAAAGAAGCTTGGGTAATAGAAAATATAAAATCAAACCCTAAAGCTTTCTTTAAGTTTGCCAAAGAGACAGCCACAGTGCACCAGGGAATAGGACCTCTCTTCAAAAAAGATGGCTCTCTCACAGGAAATCCCACGAGGATAAGTGAAATACTGAACGAACAATTCCAAAGTGTGTTCACTACACCTCTAGGACACAGGCAAGTAAACAACCCAGAAGAATTCTTTGCCACTTTACCTGCGGCCAAAGAGGCAAAAATTGAGTGCAACAACATCGAAGATGATGATATCACAATAGCCATAGATGAGATTGACACAAACTCAGCCGCTGGACCTGATGGATTCCCAGCGATCCTTCTCAAATCGTGCAAACGAACCCTTGCAAAACTGCTACAGCTTCTTTTTCAGAGCTTTCTTGCAAGTGGTAAGCTCCCAGTCAAATTGAAAGAGGGGGTAATATGCCCTATCCATAAGGGAGGTAGCAGAACAGATGCTAAAAATTATAGGCCTATCTCTCTGACCTCACACATCAGCAAAGTCATGGAACGAATAGTCCGTAAGAAACTAATCATGTTCCTTGAAGAAAATGACTTGCTGTCTGACACCCAGCATGGATTTTGACCAGGTAGAAGCTGCCTAACACAGCTCCTGCAACACTATGACTGGGTGTTGAAACAGCTACTAAATGGCTCAAATGTGGATGTAATATATCTCGACTTTGCAAAAGCCTTTGATAAAGTCGACCATGGTATGATCTGTCACAAACTGCGTGGTCTCGGCATAGGCAGAAAACTTGGAGAGTGGCTGCACAACTTCATAAAAGAAAGAAAACAGGCAGTTGTGAGCAATGGAGCCACCTCCAAGGAAACACAAATAACAAGCGGTGTCCCACAGGGCACTGTCTTGGGGCCACTGATGTTCATAGTGGCCCTTTCAGACATGCTTTCAGTTGCTACGATGACCACCCTTGCTAGCTATGCAGATGACACAAAAGTCTCCCACGCAATACAAAACCCTGAAAATATTGCGCATCTGCAACAGGAGTTGGACACAATATACAGGTGGGCTGAGGACAACAACATGCAGTTTAATGCAGGTAAGTTCCAGGCCCTGCGCTACTAGCACACAAAAGTAAACGACATGCAGACTGGATACACTGGCCCAGGAAGAATTGCAATCCCTGAGTCAAAATCAGTGCGTGATCTGGGCATTGACATGAGCAATGATGCATCTTTCTAAGTGCATATTGCTAATCTGGTGATAAAATGCAGACGGCTAGCTGGATGGATTTTCCGAACTTTCAGAACAAGAGAGGAGACACTGATGGTCCTCTGGAAAACATTCGTCCTCAGCCGCTTGGACTACTGCTCCCAACAATGGTCACCACACAATATAAAACTAACAGCAGAACTCGAAGCAATTCAGAGAAGCTACACAAAGAAAATCGTCTCAATGCAAAATGTCAGCTACTGGGAAAGACTGAAGGTATTAAACCTCTTCTCCCTGGAGTGGAGGCGGGAGAGATATGCGGTGATATACATCTGGAAAATCCTGGAGGGTCTGGTCCCAAACTTTGGCATTCAAAGTTACCCCAACCGCAGAACGGGGCGCCACTGCATGGTGCCAAAGATTCCAACATCACCATCAAAATACAGGTCCAGATACTGCAACAGCTTGTGTTTCAGAGGACCACAGCTCTTTAACATCCTCC
>NC_043006.1:57079092-57089092 GCF_006345805.1 Octopus sinensis
ATTTAAGTTTTTAAAATTATTTACTTTGTTCAAAAAATATTAATATTAATTAATTTTCAAGACTTATTTAATTTTATTCTGTAAAATAGTAATTAATTCATTTATCTGTAAATCCGCGAGGTTGTTACTCAGGCACCTAGAATGGTAACCTTCAACTAACTATCTCCTCCGAGACCCTGTGGCGCAAGTTGACCAAAATTGAGAGTATGGTAGAAGAAGGGTTCTCTTCCTTTCCGTAGAACATAAAATTCAAATCGGACCATGTTAACACCAAAAATTATTTACATCAAAAAGATGCTTTTTTCTATGAAAATCCCTATTTTTACGATTTTTTCACTGCTGTGTCGCCACTTTTCGGTGTATTTCGACCAGAAAAATGTTCACAAAATTTTTACTTTTCAAAATTACAATTCCAGCGGGTCGAAACAAACCCGAGCAACGCCGGGCGATACTGCTAGTATATATATATATATGTATATCTCTTGTTATAAAAGGCAGATTTTATCTGCCTCCCTTTGTCTCTTATAGAAATCTACAATATAGGATTTCTTCAATTATAATTTACCTAGCATTTTTAAGAGTAGAATGCATCGGGTCATGCTAGGTACAGTTTTTCAAATTTCACCCCCAATTAAGCAAAATTTCGAGAAAACTCACTTTGTGGTGTGTAAGTGAAGTGTTTTTCTTAGTGTGGGCTACAGCACACACACACACAGACGGAGTGAACTGCTTCACTCATGCTATGACCCTAATTTCTCCTCCTTTCTCTTTGCAAGTGTGCAACGATTAAAGTGAAAGTATTTATATAAAAGGGATGAACTGCTTCACTCATACTTTCTCTTTGCAAGTGTACCTTAAACCACTACTCAAAAAAAAAAAACAACACAGCAAACAGAAACAAATAAATACATAACGATTTACTTCTCACACAATTTCTTCAATTAGAGTTTACCTATGATTTTTCAAAGTACTTCCATTCGGTCATGGCATACAAAATTTCTTTCAATTTCACCCCCATTTCAGAAAAATTTTGAGAAAACTAAATATTTTTACCATTTCACTTCAAAGCCTTTACTCTGCATATTACTCCCACTTCCTCTTTAACACACATAGACACGCAAATATATAAATAAAATTGTAAGCTAATGTTGTGTGTTGTCGAGGGTGCGTACTGGTTTTTCAGTTCATATTAATCAAATTAATATTCACAAGAAGGACTATTCATTATATACATCAGTTCCACACATTTACCCTGGTTCCATTTCGGACAACATGCACAAACATTTGCATTTCACACATGTATGTAAAACAATTCATTTCTTAAAAACTTCAATTCCATACAAAGTTTTTAGGACGAATATAAGATCTAAAGTATATCCAAGTAGCAGAAAGATCGCCCAAAAGTGTATATAGATATTTAAATGTATTTATATATTCATCTATACACAGATGCATGTATAATGTGTGTGTATATATTTCCATAGAGGTAACCATTCACTCCATACAAAGTTATTTAGGACGAATATAAGATCTAAAGTATATTCAAGTAGCAGAAAGATCGCCCAAAAGTGTATATAGATATTTAAATGTATTTATATATTCATCTATACACACATGTATGTATAATGTGCATGTATATATTTCCATAGAGGTAACCATTCAATCCATACAAAGTTTTTTAGGACGAAAATCTTTATATATAAAAGAAAGGTTGTGTGTCTGTCTACTCCGATTTAGATTCCTAACTACTCCCACATTTTGCGATGCAGTTTAACCAAAACCGGGTATCTTATAGTCGTGATTCATATCGAGCCCTTCTGGGTATTAGCGTGTCTACGATGAGTCTACGATTTTACAAATAATTTACCATAATTTTTTTCCATTTTAATGCATATTTTTTTAAATAAAGGGAAGTAACTCTCAAACTTCACACCAATATGCGTGCTCATATGCGACGTAATATCACATCAGCAGCATTTCCTCACACCCTCCTTGCACTTGGCGAAGGCAAAATACCAGGGGATGAAAATGGTAATATTGCCATCGATTCCATTTGTACCAGTGTTAAGACGCCTTCTGATCTCAGAGATGCAGTGTTCCCAGATCTACAAGCTAATTATCAGAATATGGATTGGATTGGCAAAAAGGCTATACTGGCCCCCGACGAATAAAACTGTTCACCATATTAATGATGAAATGCAAAACTCATTCCTGGGAAGTCTATGTATATCAGTCTATCGATGCAACTCCTGACCCAGAGGACGTCATCAACTATCCAAAGAGGTACTCAATTCCTTTGAGCACCCGGACTACCACCACACTTCTCAAACTTAAGTTGGTGCCCCTATAATGCTCATCAGAAATTTGGTTACCCCAAAACAATGCAATGGCACACGTTTGATCATTAAGTCCTTATCTCCCACAGTAAACTTATATCAATATTTGCCTGAATAATCATCATAATTCAGTGCAATCATTAACAGTACTTTCAAGCAATTCAGCCCCGAGCAACGCTGGGCAATTCTGCTAGTATATATGTATATATATATATATATATATATATGCATATATATACATATATGCATATCATCATCATCATCATCATCATCATCGTTTAACGTCCGCTTGGACGGTTCAACTGGGGTCTGGGGAGCCCGAAAGCTGCACCAGTCCAGTCAGATCTGGCAGTGTTTCTACAGCTGGATGCCCTTCCTAACGCCAACCACTCGAGAGTGTAGTGGGTGATTTTATGTGCCACCGACACAGGTGCCAGACGAGGCTGGCAGACGGCCACGTCGGATGGTGTTGTTTTTATGTGCCACCGACACAGGTGCCAGACGAGGCTGGCAGACGGCCACGCTCGGATGGTGTTTTTATGTGCCACCGACACAGGGCCAGATGAGGCTGGCAAACGGCCACGATCGGATGGTGCTTGTTACGTGCCCACAGCACGGAGGCCAGTCGATGCGGTACTGGCTACGGCCACGTTCGGATGGTTTTCTATGTGCCATCGGCACTGTACCACAAAGATACAAATTCCATTGATTTCATCTATTTTGATTTGTTTGATTTTCACTTGTCTCAACAGGTCTTCACTAGTGTCACAAGAAGGAAGGTATGCACAGGTGGACTGACTACGTCCCAGGTAGGGGCCATGGGTTATGGCCTGACTAGTCTTGCCGGGTCTTCAGATGGTGTTTTTATGTGCCACCGACACAGGTGCTAGATGAGGCTGGCGAACGGCCACGATCGGATGGTGTTTGTCATGTGCCCACGCACGGACTACGGCACTGATGATTTTTGTGTGCCACAGGCACTGGTACCACAAGATACAAATTCCATTGATGTTCATCTATTTTGTCTATTTTGATTTTGATTTGATTTTCACTTGCCTCAACCGGTCTTAACAAGTGTCACCAAGAAGGGAGGTATGCACAGGTGGACTGACTAGTCTTGCCGGGTCTTCGGAAGGTGTTTTTATGTGCCACCGACACAGGTGCCAGATGAGGCTGGCGAACGGCCATGATCGGATGGTGTTTGTTACGTGCCCACAGCACGGAGGCCGGTCGATGCGGAAACTGGCTACGGCCACGTTCGGATGGTTCTCTTGTGTGCCACCGGCACTGGTACCACAAGATACAGATTCCATTGATGTTCATCTATTTTGATTTGTTTTGATTTGATTTTATTTTGATTTTGATTTGATTTTCACTTGCCTCAACAGGTCTTCACAAGTGTCACAAGAAGGAAGGTATGCACAGGTGGACTGACTACGTCCCAGGTAACTTCCCTTATTCTAGGCCGTGAGCTTCCTGTTTTGTTTAACTTCTTATCAAGATTTTTAATTTCCTTATACCTACACTTACTGCTGTTATCCCTAAACATATTATTATTCCTAAACATATTATTATTATTCAAAGGCCTCTTATTATTCCTAAACGTATTATTATTATTCAAAGGCCTATTATTATTACAGTATTTATTATTGTATTTATCTGTAGTAATTGCAACTTGCTCAATTGGCAAACCAGCCATCTTGTTTTTGAGTCTAGTATTTAAGGATATAGAATATTTTAGACTTGAAACCACTTAAACTTAGGGCATTATTTACACCGGTGCATGCTGCTCAAAAATCTCTTCGTTCGCAGATAAATTGGTATTCTAGTTGAAATTGCAGGTATATACTATCTATTGTGGATTTCGGATGATTAGATGACACATTGATATATGCTATCGATTTATTAGCCTTACGAAAGGGATAATATAGACCGGTATTAAGACACAAGGTAACGTACAGAAGTTTACCACCCTAGAGTTACTGTCGTAGATGATATCAAGATTTTAAAAATCCTTCAAAAAGCTCTCAACGACTTCTTAATCTGTTTAATTCGGTCTTAGAGAGGATTTGGTTCATTCTATGGTCCTTTTTAATACAGGGATGTTCTGGAGGGATGGTGTCAAAAGCCATTGTGAGGGGGTTGTGTGTAGAATGTATGGTAGAGTATGGGGTTTCGATGTAACAGGTTTGGGGCGTCTAAGTTCCTGTTGCTGAGTTTTAGGGCGCATTGGATCCCATTGTCAATTAGTGACGTGGGGTAATCCCTGCTTGTTAATGTGTCCTTAAGTTCTTGTAGAAGTTTATTGGAGACTATAGTGCAAATTCTCTTGGCTAAGTTGTAGGGAATGTTAATTTTACGTGTCTAGGGTGGCATGAATTGAAAGGGATGTATTGCTTGGAGTCTGTGGGCTTGTAGTATAGTCTGTTTCTATTTTTTTGTTGTGAATTTATGAGGATGTCGAGGAGGAATTTGTTGGGCTGTATTCCATTGTGAAAATAATGTTTGTGTTGAGCCCATTTATAAGGGTGTGAAATTCTTTAAGCTTCTCAATGGTTCGGGCCAAAGGATGAAGCAGTCATCAAGATATCTTTTCCAGTTCTTCTCTATGTGTGTGTGGAGAGTGGTGCCAATTGGTTAAGAACGTTATTATAGAGGGTGATTTCCAGGTATCCCATGACTAGGTTGGCGTAAGTGGGAGCTGTTTTCGTTCCCATTGCCGTCCCTGATTTCTGTCTGTAGAATTTGTTGTTGAAGGTGAAGAAATTATTCTCTAAGATGAATTTGAGTCCTTCTAAAATAAATTCCTTTTTGATGCGGTGTGGGGGTTCGTTGGAGTAATTATCCAGCCAGAATTGGATAGCTTCTATTCCTAGGTTGTGGGGATGTTGGAGTAAAGATTAACTACATCGAATGTTACTAGCAGGGTTTGTTCAGCAAGAAGTGTATTGGGGAGGTGGTTGAGCATATCTAGATCATCCCTTATGTAGCTTTTAATGTGTTTGAGGAAGGGCTTGAGAAGGGTATCAATGAAGTTGCTAAGGCGGTGGGTTTCGCAAGTGGGACCTGCTATTATAGGTCTTAATTTGAGGTCATTTGGTGAGGGGACATTGATTACAGAGTTTGTGGCTTCCTTGCATGCCTTACTTATTAATTCGCTTTTATGAATTTTGGGAATGCCGGAGAAGAGGCTGGTTTTACTAGTGAAATTTGTGATGAAGTTGAATTCTTTGTGAGTGAGTTCTTCTTGATCAGGGTTTTTAAGTTTCTCATAATTTTCTGTTGATTGTAGTGTTCAGCCTTTTCGTAATATGTTCCATTTTCCAAGGTGGAGAGTGCTAAGTTGATATAGTATTCTGTCTCCATTAAGACTACTGCACTTCCTTTATTGGCCTCTTTAATGGTGATAGATCTTTCATTTTTTAATTTGTTTAATTCTTCCCATTCTTTCTTGTTGAGGTTTGTTTGGGTTTTGGTTTGTGTAAGTGTTGGTAGGGGAAGTTTGTAATGTGCTCACAGAATTCGTCTAGGATTTTATTTCTACCTTTTGGTGGGGTGTAGTTGCTTTTATTTCTAGCTAGTGACTCATCCTCATTGTGCTGGTCGAATAGTTCCTCACTAAGTCGCAATTTTCTACAAAGTTCTGTAATGTCTTCATTTCGTAGTAGTTTGGACGTGGGGGGGTTTGGTGTGAATTTAAGACCTTTGGAGAGTAAGTTGAGAAGGTTGGTGTTGGGTTATGTATTAGTTAAATTGATGACTTTAATTAGTTTCTGTTTCTCTTCCCTGTCCCGTGTTATTTTGTTTGCCTGTATCTGTGTGCTGCATCTAAAAAATGGTTGGGGTAGAGGGGTTGTCTGTTGGTGTTAAGAGGTCCTGTGTGTTTGTTATATTCCTTGTTGTGAAATATGGTTCGGGTTCGTGGTTGTGGATAGAATGGGGTGTTCCTGTATTGCGGGTGTTGGTGTGTTTGTTTCTTTGTGTCGTGATGGATTGTGGTGATATATGGTGCCTACATGGGTGCTTGTATCGAGTGGTATGGGCTTGTTGTGTATTGTGAGAGTTGAGAAAGGGAAATTACCTTGTTGTCCCCTCGTGGCGTGGATGTTGTTGTGTCTATCCTGGAGTGGATCCTCTTTTATTTGTTAATAAGGTATTCGAGTAGTTGTTGAGTTGTTGTGTACAGTGTCTCCTTGAAGGGGGAAATTCGTTAATGTAATTCTGGTGGTGAGGTTTCCAGGATTCTTGTTCCTCCTTATGGACGTGGGGTAAGAAGGTACATCTTCAATATGCTCTGTTTCCTTCTTTTGTTCAAGGTTGGAGGGTTGGCAGAGTAGTTTGTGTGGTTGGGTTCCTGGTTTCCCATTTTTATGAACGGGTTATTGGAAGAGTAATCCGTTTTGAAAGTTGATTCATAGTTTTAGGAACCAGGCGGCACTTTTTTTCCCAGCGTTGTAAGGATTTTAGTTCCTCTTTGTTGCAGTCATCTTTCCATAACTTGGAGATCTTCTCTATATATGTAGGCTTTCGGCCTTGTTATTTATTACGAGGAGGATCTCTTCATCGATTGTTTTGACTCTTTCCTCATTTGTTCAATCTCTGTTTTCAGTCTCTCTAATGCCATTCTTTCCCTAGTCTCATCTTTGAGGTTCAGGTTCATTGGGAATGACTTTTAATTGTATTTTGCGGGGAAGTTAGAGGGGTAGAGTTCATCCATTTTTCGTATATCTCGGCCTTGTTGTTGTTTCTAATCATTTTCCAGAAGAGAACTTTCTGTCTCTGAGGGATTTGTTCCATTCTGGGATTATATGATTTTTCAGTTTGTATGAATCAATTGCATGGTTCTTCTTTGTTTTTGGCTGGGTTGGTGGTGGTGAAAAAGGTGTGGATTGTATCACACAGAGTTTGTAGCTTATCGCCGATTTCGGAGGGTTTGTGTCCGGTAATGGTTCCTCATTAGTGGAGTCTAATTTGTTGACTAGTACAGAGAGGTTGGTGTTGATGTTTTTGAGTTCCTGTATGATTTCTTCGTTTAAGTTGATTAGGGTGGTTTCAGTTTTTGTAGGCATTTTCTGTATCTCGTGCGGGGATATGATATTTAAAAAAGGAGATGTGGAACACGAGTTGTGATATATAAAAAAAGGAAATGAAGAAAATGCTGACAAAATAATTTAAGTAAGGGAGAGTGTATTTAATTAGGTGAAAGTTTTTTTTACCGGTTGCGCATTTGTTATGCTTATCAAAAGATATTTTTTAAAGAGAGATAGAGTTCCTTTCTGATAGATTTTTTTCTCTTATCTGACTTTATGTTGGTTTTGCTGTCTCTTATATGTGAAAAAAGAGGCTCCAGAGTTGTTTAAGATTTGCTTGGTTTCGCGCCTAAAATTTCTTGTGGACATGGTCAATACAATTTTGATTAGTCATTATAAAGGGGTCACGTGAATGTTTGAATGGAAGTTGGTGTTGGGGTAAGAAAATAGGCTCCAGAGATGTCAAAATTTGGCTAGTGTCGCGCCTAAAATTTCTTATTGATCATAATAAAGAGGTCACATGGATGTGGTAATAATAGAGGTCATGTGAATGTTTAGAATGAATGTTGATGTGGGTGGTTGAAAATTCTTATTGTTCAGGCTGGTTAGTTGACTTCATGTGGATATTTTAAATAGCTTTTTTAGGGCGTAGTTAAGTAGTGTATTTTCCGCTTGACTGAATTTGAGCTAGATAAGTAAGTTCATTTAGGACAGGAAGAGCTATATGTATGTATGTATGTATGTGTGTGTGTGTGTGTGTGTTTATATGTATGTTGGGGCGCACGCGCATATATATATGTGTGCGTGTATGGGTACAATTTTCAATATTTATAGTTCTGCTGGCCTTGTGCCTGTATCGGGAGCACGTGTTTGTGTGAAGTCAATATTTACAGTCATTTCCCAAAAATAGTGTTGGATGTTTTGAACCCATATCAAATTATGTGTATGTGTGACTTCTCTATTATGACCACATCCACGTGACCTCTTTATTATGACCAATAAGAAATTTTAGGCGCGACACTAGCCAAATTTTAACATTTTCTTCATTTCCTTTTTATATATATATATTTATATATATATATATGTATTTATATATATATGTATGTATATTCTATATATATACATATATATTGTATGGTAATATATATATTATATACATATATAATATATATAATATATACATATATATATATACATATATAATATATGTATGTATGTATGTGTGTATGTATAAAGAAGCCTGGGCTATAGACAACATAAAATCTAACCCCAGAGCTTTCTACAGGTATGCCAAAGAAACAGCTACGGTGCACTGTAGGATAGGGCCACTCCTTGAAAAGGATGGCACTCTCACAGGAAATCCAATGAGGGTAAGTGAATACTGAATGAACAATTCAAGAGTGTTTTCACTCCACCCCTTGGGCATTTCCAAGTCAGCAATCCAACTGACTTCTTTGTAACCACTGCAGATATTAAAATCAGAGGCAGCGATGATTGATTACATCAATATAAAGAAGACGATGTAATAAAGGCTATAGATGGATGAAAACAAACTCAGCTACTGGCCCCGATGGATTCCAAGCAATCCTTCTAAAAGTATGTAAGAGAGTCCTAGCAAGACCACTGCGGTCTCTCTTTCAGAGCTTCCTTGCAGCTGGCAAACTTCCAAGAAAACTGAAGGAAGGTAAAATATGACCTATTCATAAAGGAGGTAGCAGAGCGGAGGCCAAGAACTACAGACCTATCTCTCTGACCTCACACATCAGCAAGGTCATGGAACGAATAGTCAGAAAGAAACTAATCACTTTCCTTGAAGAAAATGACTTGCTGCCTGACACCCAACATGGGTCCGACCAGGAAGAAGCTGCTTAACTCAGCTCCTACAACACTATGACTGGGTGCTGAAACGACTGCTCAACCACTCAAATGTGGAAGTCATATATCTCAACTTTGCAAAGGCCTTTGATAAAGTCGATCATGGAATGATATGTCACAAACTGCGTGATCTTGGCATAGTTGGAAAATTGGGGAGAATGGCTTCATGACTTTCTGAAGAATAGAAGTCAGGTGGTAGTAGCCAATGGGGCCACTTCCATTAACACGCAAATAGTGAGCGGTGTTCCACAGGGCACTGTTTTGGGACCACTACTGTTCATAATGGCCCTCTCAGACATGCCCTCAGCCACGCAAGAGCCACGATCACAAGTTATGCAGATGATACAAAAGTTTCACAGGCAATACAGAACCCTGAAGACACTAAGCACCTGCAATGTGAGCTGGACAAAATATACAAGTGGGCTGAAAAGAATAGCATGCAGTTCAATGCTGAAAAGTTTCAACTTTATGCTATCGCATGCAAAACTGAATGCAATACCCAATGAATACACTGGACCCGGAGGGATTGCAATCCCAGACGCACAATCAGTGCGTGACCTGGGTATTCACATGAGTGATGACGTGACCTTTCATGTACATGTTGCTAAACTGGCAATGAAATGTAGACGGCTGGCCGGATGGATTCTCAGAACCTTTAGAACAAGAGAACAAGAAACCATGAAGGACACTTGTCCTAAGCCACTTTGACAATTGCTCTCAGCTATGGTCACCATCCAGTGTCAAATTGATCACAGAACT
>NC_043006.1:57096592-57226592 GCF_006345805.1 Octopus sinensis
TGGCTGGTGAGGACTGTGCAAGCCATGTACAAGAGATGCCGTAAGTAAGGTTAGGGTTAGCAACATGTACACAGAAGAATTCAAAGTAGAGGTTGGGGTCCACCAGGGTTCAGTACTCAGCCCCCTCCTATTTATCATAGTCCTACAGGCAATTACGGAGGAATTCAAGACAGGTTGTCCCTGGGAGCTCCTCTATGCTGACGACCTTGCTCTTATTGCTGAGTCACTATTCAGAGCTGGAGGAGAAGTTCCAGGTGTGGAAGGAGGGTTTAGAATCAAGGGGCCTTAGAGTCAACCTAGCTAAAACCAAAGTACTAATAAGTAGGAAGGTAGACAATCCACAAATGTCTTCAGGAAGATGGCCCTGCTCGATCTGTAGAAAAGGTGTAGGTAGAAACTCTATAAGATGTACCCAGTGTAAGCTATGGACACATAAGAGGTGCAGCAATGTCAAAGGTAGGCTAACTGGGATATTTTTTTGTATGTGGCAGATGCTCAGGAGCATTAACCTCCGAAAATCTGCAGAAAATAACTTCAGTCACTTTCCAAGGGGAAAAACTAGAAGTAGTTGATAGCTTCCGTTATCTAGGTGACCAAGTCAGTAGTGGGGTGGGTGCGCTGAAAGTGTAACTGCTAGAATAAGAATAGCCTGGGCAAAGTTTAGGGAGCTCTTACCTCTGCTGGTGACTAAAGGCCTCTCGCTCAGAGTAAAAGGCAGACTGTATGATGCGTGTGTACGAACAGCCATGCTACATGGCAGTGAAACATGGGCCGTGACTGCCGAGGACATGCGTAAGCTCGTGAGGAATGAAGCCAGTATGCTCCGATGGATGTGTAATGTCAGTGTACATACTCGACAGAGCGTTAGCACCTTGAGAGAAATGTTTGTACCTAAGAGGCATCAGTTGTGGTGTGCAAGAGAGACGATTGCACTGGTATGGTCATGTGGCGAGAATGGATGAAGATAGGTGTGTGAGAAAGTGCCAATCCTTAGCATTGAGGGAACCCGTGGAAGAGGTAGACCCAGGAAAACTTGGGACGAGGTGGTGAAGCACGACCTTTCGAACTTTAGGCCTCACTGAGGAAATGACCAGCGACCGAGACCTTTGGAAATATTCTGTACGTGAGAAGACCAGGCAGGACAAGTGAGCCCAGCCCACTTATGAATGCCTTTCCTCCCTTGGACACAAAGACCTGTGGGGCAAGCGAAGTCGATATAGAACCTCATCTGACGACAGGCACCCATACCAACCCCCTTTGCTTGCAAAGACATGTTGGGGCAAGCGAAATCGAAATCGAAGTCAAAATCGAATTGAACCAGCCAGGATCCCTGGTCTGGTGGTACGTAAAAGCACTATCCGACTCGTGGCCGATGCCAGCGCCGCCCTCCACTGGCTTCTGGCCGGTGGCACGTAAAATACACCAATCTGACCGTACGACAGACACCCATGCCAACCCCTTGCTTGCGAAGACATGTTGGGGCAAGCGAAATCGAAGTCAAAATCGAATTGAACCAGCAGGTTCCCTGGTCTGGTGGTACGCAAAAGCACTATCCGACTCGTGGCCGATGCCAGCGCCGCCTCCACTGGCTTCCGTGCCGTGGCACGTAAAATACACCAATCTGACCGTACAACAGGCACCCATGCAACCCCCTTGCTTGCGAAGACATGTTGGGGCAAGCGAAATCGAAATCGAATTGAACCAGCCAGGATCCCTGTCTGGTGGTACGTAAAAAGCACCATCCGACTCGTGGCCGATGCCAGCACGCCTCGTCTGGCTTCTGTGCCGGTGGCACATAAAATACACCAATCCGACCGTGGCCGTTGCCAGCCTCGCCTGGCACCTGTGCAGGTGGCACGTAAAAAGCACCCACTACACTCACGGAGTGGTTGGCGTTAGGAAGGGCATCCAGCTGTAGAAACACTGCCAGATAAGACTGGAGCCTGGTGCAGCCTTCTGGCTTCCTAGATCCCCGGTCGAACCGTCCAACCCATGCTGCTGCTGCTGCTGCAGCGGCGGCGACACACACACACACACACACACACACACACACACACACACACACACACATACATACATACATACATACATAGTATAGTATAGTATAGTATAGTAAAGGTAATTCAGTACACTAGATAAATGCAGAAGACTTGAAGCACTCAGAAAGAAATCTCTGCAACTCATTTAACATAGTTTCACATTTCTGAAGTTACTAATTAACTGGTATATACTTATTGGAAAGTCATGTGTGATTTAAGAGTCATCATACAGACTATCTCAGATCAAGTCACTTGCAAAACAAATAAAACTCCGATGCTAATGAAAGCTATTTATGCAAAACAAATTAATTATAATTTCAAAATAACTGTTTAATGCATTTCCCATTTACTTCAATCAAAAATAAACAGGACATATTTGAAATTGTGCTCATTTCATCAATTGCAATCATTAGGTGTTTGATTAAAATATTCAACTGTAGTTAAGTTACTACTGTTAGATGAAATTTTATTCAAAGTAGCCCTCAAACAGAGAAAGAAAGAGAGAAATAAAGCAAGATGAAACAAAGTAATGTCATGAATAAAGCCATATTATGCAAATGTAACAACATTTTTAAATTGAAGCCAAATCAAACAGAACTTTTATATTGACTGGAAAATCTGAAAATATTACATCTGGATTTCAAATTGCTATACAAAATACAGTGTGCCTTCATTAAACCATACTAAGAGAGAAGGCTGATCATTGCAAATGAGTCGACCAATGGCAGGGTTTAATATTTGAGACACAGATACAGTTGGCTGTTCCTGCTACCCTAGTTACATTTTTTATACAATTTTACTGTGACATACCTTCAAAGATGCACACCACAGTGACATTGATACAATTTAGAAACAATTTTAAGTCCCCACCAGTCTAGTTCGTCAAAAGCTTGCTTGAAATTAATGCATAATATAATGTTAGATATGAGTAACAGGGAACATTAGAAAATATCATTTAGAATACTTTCCATCAGTATTATATAACAAAACTTGAAAATATTTCAGTCATACCTTCCAAATTCATGATGAATAATATCTATCAAGGTAATGCCATAGATTTTATTTATGCTGAGCAGAAAGTTATTGAATGGTTAAAAACAATTAAATCATTCACCTTCTGACAAAGATTTTAACTTCATTCAATGTATAGCTCAAAAAAGAAACATACAAACTTTCAGCTAGTTTGATCTAATCCCATCTTTTAAATGTGTATTATTGGATTTGAAAACAAATTAGTCTGTTTATATCATAATTCTACAAGAACAGAGTTATCATGAAGAATAATTTGTTTCAGTTAAAAAATTTCCAATAAAACAAATTCACACCATGAAAACATGCATATTTGGAGTGAGAGAAAGTGAAGAGGAAAAAAGTCATACATATAGGAGTAGCTTGCTTATCAACCACATGGTTCTGGATTCAGTCCCACTGCATGGCACCTTGGGCAAGTATCTTCTACTATAGCCTCGGGCCGACCAAAGCCTTGTGAGTGGATTTGGTAGATGGAAAGTGAAAGAAGCTGGTTGTAAATATGTATATGTGTGTGCGTATGTTTGTGTGTCTGTGTTTGTCCCCCCAACATCACTTGACAACTGATGCTGGTGTGTTTACATCCCTGTAACTTAGTGGCTCGGCAAAAGAGACTGATAGAATAAGTACTAGGTTTACAAAGTGTAAGTCCTGGGGTCGATTTGCTCGACTAAAGGCTGTGCTCCAGCATGACCACAGTCAAATGACTGAAACAAGTAAAAGATTGGCTGAATATAGAGAGAGGGAAGCAAGGGGTGGAAGGAGTAAATGTATGCATATAGTAGAGAAAGGCCAGTCATCGATGGGAAATAAGAAAGAAAGGATATCTTTCTGAGAGGGATGTAAAAGCAAATGGTAAATATGATGTATAGCAAGGAAATGTTGCACATTTTGAATCCTTACTTTCTTCCCTCTCTTGTTATTCCAGAATGTGTCCATCCAGTACTGTATTATGACATAGATAGTAGCGAGGTGCTCACAGTTATTTCAGAGCAACTACCACAATATTCCTTAACAGAGAACAGAAAAAATTAGTTTGCTTTTATGATACATGATTATATAACTGACTAATCCTAACAGTTTTTCTTCTCTTTTCATCAATTTACCATCTTTGGTACATGTGAAGTGTTCAGCAAGAATAACCAGAACATATGCCCTTTATAACACTGTCACTCAAAGATCTAGTTTAATGAGTGTACACTTTATAGTTAACATTCATTTCTAACATTGACACAAAATCAGAAATTCTAAAGGACAGATAGGTCAATCAGGTAAGAATTGATCAGGCAGTCAATTACAAATACAGAAACCTAAAATTGTCTGTCATAGATTTAGAAATTAAATTGAATACTTAAACATGGACTAATTAAATAAAAATTTGAGCTCTGGACAAAATGACTTGTGGTTTTGTTCTAGCTTTTTACAGCACAAGTTCAAATCCTACCAAAGTCAACTTTGCCTTTCATTCATTTGAGGTTGATAAAGTAGCAGTTTAGTAGGGGACTGATGGTATCAACTAACCCCTTTACCTCAAAAAGAGGTAGCCCTATGCCTAAATAAGAAACAATAATTATGGTTAAGAGGAAAACTTTATGACCCCAGCAGGACGTCTGAGATTGATACAGTTGCTTGTTCACTTTGAACAGGCCTAAGTCAATTTTCTTTGTCTTCAGTGTAAAAATGAGCTTTAACCCTTTTGTCACTACATTTCTGTTAAAATACACTGCTTTGTTTCAATTAATTTTTAAAATAATGAAGAATTTAGTAAAATAACTGTCATTATTAAGCTGGTGCTTAACAACAAATTGTGAACGTGGTTTTAATTTAGAACACTCCAAAACATGAAGTTTGTATTACAGGACCAGGAGCAATCTCAGACAAGTTGGTATCAAAAGGGTTAAACATATTGCATTTTACGCTAATACAATGCTTATATAAGAAAAACAAAAAGATGAAATTAAAAAAAAAGACATTGATGACAATGACAAAAGGTTTATATCTTAGAATGAAACAAGTTATGAGAAAAAAATAATAAATTGTTTTCAGGTTACTCACTAATTGACTTGCATCATAGCCCCATGGAAGAAAGAGAACACCAGTGTTATATTTCTCCCAATGAGAACAAAAGAAACTCATCATTGTACCTATGAGTATTGCATAGATGTGAAAAACACCAACACTGTAGTCACCACGGCCAAACACAGAGTATATGGCAATAGGTAGGAATAGTGTTGCCCAGCTATCTAAACCATGGTCAAACAGTTCTCCAAGAGGTGTACTGGAATTAGTTCTACGTGCTTGTTTCCCATCAATACCATCTGCAAAATAATAAAAAATTAGTTAGAAATGTTGAACTATTAACAGGCAAGTATGTGTTTCTAAAAGACAAACAAGTATTACACATCAAGAATACACATACTCCCACTCACAGTCTTCTATGCGAAAGCAAGAGCTTAAGACTGGCAGATCAAGGGAACCCCTGAATGCTGATGACAAAATTTTTGTAGTAGAAATCAGAAAATTTAGATAAGAAATTTCAGATACAAAACCTGGAAACAAGATACCCCAAAGACTGAAGTTTTAGTAAGTAGGGTGTAGGGAAAAGAAAAAAAAAAAACCAGAACCCAGTTACCATCAGGGATATGGCTGTGCTCAACATAGAGGGATAGATAGAAATTCCATAAGGTGTTCTCAATGTAAACTATGAACATGCAGATATAGTACAGATGTGTGCTGCAAGTAATGCTGGCAAAGACTGTCAATTTCATATGTAGCAAGTGCACTGGAGCAATTAGCACTAAGAGCATTTGGAGAATATTTTCTCAAATACCCAGACAGCCCTCAAGCAATCAATACCTTTTGTTACCAAGAAGACCTAATCAACAGTGAGGGCAGGTGTTGTGAAAGTATATTAGCCAGAGTAAGAACTAACTGAAAAAAATTAAACGAACTATTATTTCTGCTGATTTCTTTCTTGAAGTGAAGAGCAGATTGTATGATATTTGAGTACAAAGAGCAATATTGCATTATGGGCTTGAATGCAGCATGCTTGTGAAAATTAGAAAGAAAAGAAGTGAGCATGCTTCATTGGATGTATGTTAGTATGCATGAACACTGGCCCATCATCCATGAAATAAGAGAAAATATTAGCTCAGTCCTCTCAGCTATTTTCTCAGAGAAAATATTTACTCAGTCCTCTCAGCTACCACCACCTGTATCACACTCATCCTCCTGGCTTCCAAATCATGATAATGAATTATGAGGGATTGCAGCAGACCTCTTCTCATGTACAGCCACTAAGTCGCTAAGCATCTGCTACCATCATCATCATCATTAAACATTCACTTTTCCATGCTTGCAAAGGTTGAACTGAATTTGGTGAGGTGGATTTTCTACTGTCAGATGCCTTTCCTGTTGTCAATCCTTACCTGATTCCAAGTAAGGTAATATTTCCCACCATATCAAACATGTTTACATAGGAGATTGGAAATGAAGGTCGCTGTTTGCATGACAATGACACTTGCTTACAGCAATCACACAATGCCAAGGCTAAGAGAGTGACATACAGATACATGTACACATACAATAGCTTTCTTTCAGTTTCCATTTACCAATACCAAATCCACTTATAAAGCTTTGGTTGGCCCAGGGCTATAGCAGAAGACATTTGTCAGTGCCATGCAATGGGACTGAACATGCAATGGGAAGCAAACTTGTTACCATACAACTATACCTGCACCTATACAACACCTGTATATTTGACAAATTTAACTTCTAAAACGACTATCAAGGGATATCAAGACAAGGAAGCACACTCATGAACACACACAACACACATACAAATTGCATCAGGTCAGAATTTGGACTGCTAGTTCCACTACATCTAAACATCTTCCTTTCATAAACGTTGAACACATTGACCCGCATACTTACAGCTGTCTGGTAATCAGTGATTCAATAGAGATCACCAAACAAGTTATGCTTTGATGTAAAGAGACACAACACTGGTAATCATAAACATGGCTAGCTTCCATTCAAGCTTCTGTTTATCAAACTCCATCTTCAAGTTGTTAATTAAACCAAATTCAGTTCATCTTGATTGTGTGTAATTTGAAAATAATTCAGTTGCCTGTGACTAGTCTCCACTATACTAGAAGACACACATTCAAGGAAATGTGCAGTTGATTGAATTCATAACCAGATGATTGCAAAGTAAACTTCATTGACCACACATCTGTGCTTACACTAACTGGTTTTGAGTGTTGCTCATTCAATTGAAATGTGAATGATGTTTCCTGGATGAGGGTAAAATAAACGAAGGGAAGTGGCATGTCGAAGACTAAATCAAGATAAATGTTGTACACTCCAAGCCAATAGATTATAATTTTTTTCGCTGAAATTTTTCCCAGTAATGAATAATTCTTACAAAATTATATGCAGTATCACATCCAGTTTACATACCCTCACGTGTCTGAGAAGAGAGAGAGAGAGAGACAGACAGACAGGCAGAAGAGAACCAGAATAAAGAAGACAAAAAAAACATTGATGTAAGGGAGACAACTCTGAATGTAGTGGAACAATGGCCTGAGTTTCTTTTTTTAACTACTGCAATTTGTATATGTGTAGAAACTGTGATGAAGCAGGGGAGCCTATCATGTAAGATGGATGATTAAAAGTTGTTATTCAAGAAACCTTGTCATTGTAATTCTTTCTACAGGCACTACGGGGCGGAGACTAATTGATTACATAGAACCAGTGCTCAGCAGGTACTTATTTTATCAACCCCTAAAAGGATGAAAGGTAAAGTTAACCTCAGTGGAATTTTACCAAAAAAAAAAAACTGTAATAATAGTACAACTTATACTAACAAAAAACTGATCCTCATTTTAAAGAATAAAAACTGTTTAAGGTTCTATAAACCCGACTGCATTATAAACCCCTTACATTACACTGATGTGATGGAAAACTACTATTTGTATTAGCAAATGTGGGAAATTACAAACTAATTCTATAATACCTATACTAATTATTTTACAATAGTTTTTGTCCTGTTATGATCCTTGCTCAGCTTTAACTCTCATTTTACATGTTCATCACTCCCTAGTCATCTATTCATGTCCCAGCTCTTGCACTCCTCTTTGAAGATAAAAAAAAAAGAGAAAATTTACTGATTTGGCAATTAAAAATAACATGAGGAAATATTTCCCAACAAATCCTTCAGTATGAAAAACATAGAGAGAGCTAAGACTAACCTTAGCAACAAATATACTTCACATTGGTTTCAGTAGACTGTTGTGGGGTAACATATACTCTCCTCCTTCATATGAATCTATAGAAACACTGGTGCAAGTTCCATTTCAAAGATCCTGCAAACTACCAGCCTTGTACATTCGCTTCCACCTTCTTCAATCCCCTCTACATTTTAATAATTACCAGTACAGTTTCAGTAAAGTGAGATTTACTACTTACTTGCTTTTCCCTATCACTCACCACTGGTCTCTCAACCTTCAGAAGCTCAACAAAATTATAGCTAATATTCTTGACATTAGCAAAACGTGTCTGGTTTGAAGCCTTCTCACTAAATTTGTCTATAGTTCCTATCTGTATCTTATCTCTCAGACTGAAATATTTTTTATCATACTATCAATTGTAGTGAACTGACAAAATACTCAAAACCATTGTCAACTCTGCTGTGTCCCAAAATCTAGTTATGTATTGAGGGAATGAAGATCTTTAGCCTTCATTAAACATTGGGCTTTTTATAAAGCTCAATTGAATCCTACATTAGAATACTGCTCACATACTGAGAATGGTATTGTTGTAACACATAAACATTAAAAGAAATTGCCTCTGCTCTTCCTATATATCTGCCTTGTCTCCTTATCATCTTTACTGCATATGGTCACTAAAGAACTTGTTCAGTCATTCTTCCTCAAATCTTCAGTCTTCTGAAATTCCCACCTCACAGAAAATATATTCGCCAATCACTTTCAGATCATGGCTGCAGCTCTTTTTTGACAAACTTCTCTATTGAAAAGTTCATTTGATGATAAACCACTAAAGACATTATTTAACATACAATCGAAACTGATTCCAAGTTCTAACACTGTCCATATTCTCTAGTGTTATGACATCTTCTGATGCTCTTTAAACCTCTTCTTACCATATTTCTGTTTTAATATAGTTTTTGTCATCAATATCATTATCATTTAACACCCGTTGTCCATGCTGGCATGGGTTGGACGGTTTGACTGGGCTGGCATACTGGAAGGCAATGCCAGGCTCCAGTCTGATTTAGTATGGTTTTCTATGGTTGGATGCCCTTCCTAACGCCAACCACTCCAAGAGTGTAATGGGAGCTTTTATGTACCACCAGAACAGGTGCCATTTGTCCGACACCAGTATCTTCTATGACTGCGATTTTGCTTAGCTTGGTGGGTCTTCTCAAATACGACATAATGCCAAAGGTATTGGTCATTACCTCCGTGAGGCATGACACTTGAAGGGAACTTGGCCATTTTGTCTCTGTGGCCCAACACTCAAAAGGAACTCAGCAATTTTGCCTCCATGAGGCCCAATGCTCGAAAGGAACTCAACAGCTTTGCCTCCATCAGGCCCAACACTTGAAAGGAACTCAGCCATTATGCCTCTATGAGGCCCAACACTCGAAAAGAACTCAGCCACTTTGCCTCCATGAGGACCAACATTCCAAGGTTGATTTTTTATGTGCCACCAGCATGGGTGCACTTGGCTTGACGGGTCCTCTTAAGCAGAGCACATCGCCAAAGGTCTCCATCACTAGTCATTGTCTCTGTAAGGTTCAAAGTTCAAAGATAATGCTTCAACACTTCATCCCATGTCCTCCTGGGTCTACGTCTACCACAGATTCCCTCCACAGAGATCACCACTTCTTTACACAGCTGTCCTCATCCATCTGCATCGCATGACCATACCAGCACAGTTGTCTCTCTTGCACACCACATTTGACTCCTCTTATGCCTAACTTCTCTCTCGAGATGCTCACACTCTGCTAAACATGTACACTGACATTGCACATCCAGCAAAGCATACTGGCTTCATTTCTTTCAAGCTTATGCATGTCCTCAGCTGTTATAGCCCATATTTCACTACCATGCAGCATAGCTGTTCACACACAAGCATCAAACAATCTGCTTTTCACTCTGAGTCAGAAGCCCTTTCTTGCCAGCAGAGGCAGGAGCTCTCTGAACTTTGCCCAACCTAATCGTATTCCCACAGCTACGCTCTCAGAACATCCACCTCCATTACTAACCCGGTTGCCTAGATACTAGAAGCTATCTACTACTTCTAGCTTGCCCTCCTCGTAGTTGATGGAGTTTATTTTCTGCACATGCTCAGTATTTATTATGCCTGTACACCTTCCACATACAAAAGTTAGTTTCTCTCCCTTTGATGTTGCTAATCCTTTTGTGTCCAAAGCTTACAGTGCATCTTTTGGAGATTCTACCTACACCTTTCATACAGATTAGGCAGGGCCATCTGAGGGGTTTTGTGATTTGTCTACCTTCCTACTTGCTATGACTTTGGTTTTTGCTGGGTTACTCTAAGGCACTTCGATTCTAGACCTTGTGTCCATACCTGTAACTTCTCTAGCTCAGGTAGTGATTCAGCTGCGAGAGCAAGGTCATCACCATAGAGGAGCTCCCAAGTGCAGCCTGACTTGAATTCCTCCATTATTGCCTGGAGGACTGATGAACAAGAGGGGGTTGGGCACTGATCCTTGGTGAACCTCTACTTGTACCCTGAATTCTTCGCTGTACTTGTTGCCCACTCTCACTTTACTTGTAGTATCCTTGTAGAAGGATTGTACAGCTCTCACCAACCACTTGTCTATCCCTAGTTTTTGCAGTGACCACCAGATAATGGATCGAGGGACTCTGTCAAAAGCTTTCTCCAAGCCAACCAAAGCCAAGTACAGAGGTTTATATTTGGCTAGGTATTTTTTCTGCAGTTGATTTACCAGAAATATAGCATCAGTGGTGCTTCTACCTGGCATGAAGCCAAACTGCATTTCATCCAGAGTAACTCTCCCAAATTACTTTGTTTTGTTTCAAATAACTAAATGAAGAATTTAGTAAAATAATTTTGTCATTATTATGCTGTTGTTTCGAACTTAAATTAACATGAAATTTTGATGAAAAATTTTTATTTAGATCACTTTAAATAGAAAGTTTGTATCATATGGCCAAGTGTTATTTCAGGTGGACTGGTATCAAAAGGGTTTGAGTATGTTTTTAGAAATGGACAGTTTCAAAATTTGAATAATATATTTGTTAATTTTTCAAGCAAATATTTTTATAACATTTCATTACTGTTACTAACATCTAAAACAACCTGTACTTTACAAACAACACTTTTTTGGCCTCTCTAACAGAATGAGGTAGAATAGCATTCCTTATTTAGAAAGCAGACCACAATTGCTAGTTTGGCTGGAGCATATTACAATGAAGTAAAAGCCTTTCATTAAAAAATTAATTAATAAACACAAGGTAAATACACAATAACTTATCTAGCTTTAATCTAAATTCCAAGTTAGACATGATTATTATTAAAAGTCAGACAGATTACCCCAGCAAGTATCAAAATGGTTACCATTTCTTAATGTTATTGGTGGTTTAATTAAAATAAAAGAAACTGATTTGATATAGACTACAAACAATGACTATAAATAAACCTGAATTAACTGTTATGATTATAATATATATCACTGACATAGTCTCGAGTTTGAAAAAGAAATGAGAAAAGACTCACTGACAAAACAAACTCACACATAGATATTGCTTGCCATCAGACAAATGATAGATATGCAAGTATGACTATGTGGTTAAGAAGTCTGTTTTGCTATTTCAGGATTGTGTCCAGTATCACTGCATGGGATCTTGGGCATGTATCTTTACCATATTCCACTCTCAAGGTATTTGTCAATCTGTGGCTATGGTGAACAGCAACTTTGTGGAAGTCCATTGAGTATGTATGTCTATATATTTCACTAATGCATACTATAAAAGGGTATGAACATCAGCAAGAAAAGGAAAAAGAAATTATGATATTCTTGTTACTCATAATAAGAAAAGCAGTCAATAAGTAAGTAGCCCATTGGATACCTGTAATTAAGAATGTTCATTGCTCACAAACTGATCCTTATTGTTTTTAAGACCCACTTTTCCATGTATGCTGGAATTTTTCAAGGTAGATTTTCCAGATTAAATGCCCTTCCTGTCACCAAGCCTTATCTGTTTCCAAGTAAGGTAATATTTCCCCATAGCCAGACATGTTTCCGTGGAAAAATTGGAAACAAATACCACCACTTGTATGATAATACACACTTACAACTAATGTGTGATGTCAAGAAGTACACACACACACGATGAACTTCTTTCAGTTTCTGTCTACCAAATCCACTCACAAGGCTTTGGTTGGCCCAAGACTACATTAGTTCTCCTGGAGCTATAGTAGAAGACATGCCTTCAAGGTGCCATGCAATTGATCATTAGAGATCAAGTCAGCCCAACTGACCAAGTGTCACTTTACATCGCAGGTAGCTGGGACAGAAAGAGAAAGAATACATAGCACTAAAATCAATTGTTCCAATAGATATCCTTCTACTAATGCTGTTAAGTCATAAACAGAACAGAGCAAAAACAAGGGAAAACAACACTGGTACATGAATATTAGTGTAAAAGCAAGGAGAATTAGAAGTACACAGATTCAAATGAAATCTGACAAATAATTAGTGTGCGGAAACAGCTTTACGCTAACAGTTATAATTTTTCAGACTTAACCTCCTTTTTAACAATGGAAAATGTTCTAATAGCTACATCACACTATGCTTTGTGTTCTCTTCAGTTTGATTTCCCTACTTATTCCTGAATATGTACAAGACATTACATGCATCAGTGATCCAGCAGATAAGAGCATTACTACTCTTAGCTTAAAAATAAAGGTTCCCAGTTCAAATCCAGTCAGGGACTAAATACATATACATAATTACAACCATTGATGATGACTGGAGACCAAACCAACCATATGGAAGCATAGATGTAAATATTTTTCATATCTAAACATTAAACCAAATTTTATAAGCAGTAGCACATCCAAGACATTAAACATTTAGATTAAAGTGCAATGAGATTCATTAACCAAAATATAACGAACCATCATTTACTTACCAAGAGTGTGAGCAATAAAATTATTCAAGGCACAAACTAACCACACCCAATTTGGTATTGATGGATATTCGGGATTGTCAAGACTGGATGCATAAAACTCTGCATCGTAGTAAGTCATTATAACATAACTCACTAGAAGTAGTAGAAAACCAACTAGGGTGAGTAGATTTGGAGCCAGCCATAATGGAAGAAACTAGACAAAAAAGAAAAGAAAGGAAGAAATTTAGAAAAGTTGCTTTTTACAGATGAAATATAAAACAGTTGTATAGTTATAAATACATTGGGGAGTTACTCATTTTAAAATGATGATGATATTGAATAAATACTTATTTGCAGTTTGTATCATCATCATAACCATTGTTTAATGTCCAAGTTCCATGCTGGCATGGGTTGGATGGTTTGACAAGATCTGATGGACTCAAGAAATGTATCATGCACCAGTGAGTGTTTGGCGTAGTTTCTATGGCCCCGATACCCTTAAAAATCAATAGAAGTAACCAAACATTTCTCATGACAGGATTTATATAAAATTTCATTTTCACCTTTCTGAGGTTTGATGAAGTAAGTCCCATTATTACTTACTAGGAATAAAAGAAATGTCAAAGTGTTCATCTTATTAATCAAAAGAAATACTCAATCTTTTAAATGATGAGTATTGCATTTATACAATAAGGTTATGAGATTTTTTTTGTTTTTTTTCTGAAGCTCCAAGTTAGTCTTGAAGAAATCAACAGAAGATTAATCATCACTTTACACAACTTTTTCCATAACTGCATCAGTTGAACAAACCTCCAGTACAGCATCTTACCTATAGTACAGTAACTCACTAAACCTCCCTGTAACCCAAGAAAGATCATATATATATATAAGGTTCTATGGACACTTGTAAAAGTAATAGAAATATATTGTGATATATTCCAAGAAGAATTAAATTGAAATTATTTACATTCTCAACAAAAAAAAAAGAACAGCAGATTGTGCCTCAATAGAAGCTGAACCACATTTTATCACCCCTGGAAAAACAGACAAGATCAACAGTAATTTAAGTACCAACTCCCTACTTAACTTAAGTAGGAAGTATCATTTTGACAAGGTAACTTTGTAGCTTGTAGTATAAGGCTTGCATTGAAAGTGGGAAGAGGGGAATCTCAATTAAATCAAGTTTTGAAATCACAACAAAAAGTTTGAGATTTCAGTTTTAACAAGAAAGGTTTCGTCTTTAAATCTGCTTTATGTTGGTTGTGCTTCATCAAACTATAGTCAGCTAAAGCCATTTTATTTAACAACCCAGGACTTACCTTTCAGAGATGGGATTCCTCAACACTAAAAACAAATGAGGCCTCTTTTTAATTTAAGAACGAGAAAGCCACTTAAATTGATTCATTACAAAAGGTTTGTTGGTAGTAGACAACTCAAATTTGACAGACATGTAGCTGGAAGTAAGCCATGAAAGAAAGATCAATAACCAAAGATATAATATACATGCATGAACAGCACTTACCTGTACAATCCAGTTCCAAAATGGATGTGTGATATATTGGCCGATAGGACTACTGTCTACTGCATTGTACTATACAGAAGAAAAATAAGAGAGAAAAAAAAGAATATAAATATATTGAAAAATATATCAAGATATGTCAATAGTAAAATAATTTGGTTTCAAACTTAGTTCCTTCCATAAATGCTTGAATCCAAGATTTCTATACAGCAAAACTAAATCTGAGATTTTTTCACTCAAGATATCCCCCATAACAATTCCATTATTTATTATAATATATATATATATATACAATATACAATGACTGTTACTAACCTTTCCATAAGTAGATGATACTGCTTTTTTTCTCTCAGCAGAACAGAACAAAAATACTCACACCATGTCACATTATATATTTTAAGATACTGTTTTAAAACAATTTTGGCTTTATAATCTGAGACAGAGAAGAGTATAACAAAGAATCACAATTTCAACATAGTTGGATCTCATCAGTGCGCAATCAGAACCATACACATTTTCTTACAGTGAAAGTATCTATATATCAATCAATATCTTGTTTATATATCAGTATCAATCATTAGGTGGTGTAGTGGTCAGACTCAGTATAAGACCATTTAGAGTACAAGCAGGACATATTTGGTAATCAGCATAGAGTAAGATTACGAATGTGCATTCTTACAGAAATTGAAGTAACTCATGCATTTCAGTGTGTTACTGAAGCTTCATCATACAAATCTGCAACCCTAGGGATTTGTCATGGATACTGACTGAGGTTAAAATGGTTAGATACTGAGCATGCAAAGTTTTAACAACACACAAACTGAATGAGACCCAGTTAGGTTGTCATGCATGCTGACATTGCACTTCTAGCAGAGCAAGATCGCCTCATTTTCTCCAGCTTCTGCATATACTCCACAGTCAGTGCTGATATAGTCAAGAGAGTTCCCTTAAGTTTTCTCATTTCATCCTTATTCTGGTTACTACCTTGCTTTCACCTTAACTGCTAGCTCACTATTTCTAGCAAGCCGTTCAGTTGTTGAAATTTTTCATTTCTTGAGTGCTCTTACTGCTAACTACTCGTGTACAAATGAAGTCCTCCTGTCAGCCTACTTGAATTTTTGTTTCCTCTGCACCTTTGTGAATCTATATTTTGTACTGGGCATCTAGTGTAGGGCTTTTACATACTCTTTTTCTACATATCAAGCATAACTACTTCCTAGGTGGCAGAAAAGTGTTGATATCTTATCAAAATTTTCGTCTTTGCTAATTGACCTTTACACTTCTTAATTCCTGTTTATGCAGCAGGAACATCTTTGCTCTTCAACTGATTTCAACTAGGTCAATGAACTACAGAAGTACCTATGAACAACCTGTCTCAAACTCCTATCACATCTTAGAAAACTATAATAAGCAGGTGGTAGAGTGACAATCAAGTCTTGATGGACACCTACTTGCACAGTGAACTCATTGCTATTTACCCAGAGAAGAATGAGAATTGCTGGCAGGCAGTTGAAAGAAGAATCAACAGGGAAAGAAAACCTATGAGGACAACTTGCTTCAGAACAGTGGAATGGGAAATGTGGATGAATTAAGAACATGTGGGACCGTGATGGATTGGTGTACTTGTGTGAAATCATTGAAGCATCCAAGGGGACAGCTAAACTAAAACTAAGCTAACTGTACATGGCTTGCATGGCTCCCACAAGCCATTCACCTACACTCAGCTTCTTTTTTTTTTAATGACTAGACTACAGTGTGCTGTTCCAACTAAAATATTTAAAAAAAAAAAATTTTAACTACTACATTAAACTGAAGTGAAAAGGAAATTTTATATCTTAAAACTAAGATCTAAATATGAAAGTAAAATCATGTGGAAATCACTGAATTTACGTCTCTGCTCTCAAATCATCTGCCTGCAGTATTTCATTATATTTGCCAGCTAATGAAGAGGGTATTTCAATTCTTATTTTGGAAATATTTTGGCTTTCAATTAAGGTGCAGTTATATATTTTTCGGAATATATATCATCATCACCATTATCTTTTGATCTCCATCATCCATCTTGGCATGGGTTGGGCAGTTTGACCAGACCTGATGTGCCCAAGGACTGCATTATTCTCCAGTGTCTGCTTTGGCATGGTTTCTAGCACCAGATGCCCTTTCTCATGCCAACCATTTTAGATTTGTACAAGGTGCTTTTTCATGGCACAGCATTAGTGAGGTTGTTATGCAGCTCACAAGACTATGGTTCCCTTTGACTGAGTGGGGTTACAGTAAAAAGGGAGGCAGATTTATGTTAGGAGATGAGAGGTAAAAGTTTGAAAGAAGGGGCCAGAACAAAACAGGCTTTTTTACTATACAGGAGCTACATGGTTACCTACATTATAGAAAGATGTGTATGAGTAACATGGGTGGAGCTGGAAAGGAAAGTGAAGTGAAATAGTGGTGATGACATGTCAGGGTGGACCCTAAAAGTACAAAGTGAACAGAAGTGGGGACAGAGCAGGGAGTGTGAATGGGTAGGGTTTGTAGGAGTATATGAAGAAAAGTGAGAAAGGGATGGTTAGAGGTGGAGGAATAAGTGAGTGGGGAGGTGAATATAATTAATGAAGAACAATGACCGATGGGTGAAAATAGTGAATGGTGGACAAAGCAGGAGAGGTGTTCATTGAAACATGATTTAGGGAAAGGCAGAGGAAACATACATACACATGGGTGTGTGTGACACACACACGTACTGGATATTTTGACCAGCAAATAAAATGTCTAATTTTATATATAATTATATACAATTAAAGTTCAATATTATATTCACTCGAGGACTTAATGATTTAGTGTGAAAATTCTGAAGAGGTTTGTTTTATAGTAAAGATTGTTTGCTAACATAACATGGCAGTCCTTGTTTAGGACTACTGTTGCTATAATTTATCCCCAGGAGACATCGTCTCCAGCTGGGTATACGACACGATCTGTGTCCTTACATTTTCGAACAAGGGAATCAAGCATCCCCACTCAGCTCAAAACAATATCTGTGGATCGCGATTTCTGGGTTATTTCCCTTTATCAGCACAGAATAATTAGTTTTTGATAGTCATTTTCCAAAATCTATATATATATAAACGGCAAAATTTCTCCAGTCGCACCGCAAAGCCATAAAAAAATTTTTTAAAAATCGATAAACCGACCCCTTATGTTTCAGGCAACAAAAGTCTTTTAATACAAGGGACGTGACTAACTCCAGCAGTTTAATCTAAAGATATTAAACCATTGCAAGGGAAATAACTCTTTATATTTATATATATATATATATATATATATATATATTTCAACAATTGAGGGTAAAATTAATTAATTATTAATCAATTTCACCAAGTATTCAGTATGTAAAGGGACCATTATAGGCGAATTCAAAATATTACATTATATATAAGGGCTTAGTAAAATAAATTACTTTGCCACATACTGAACTCATTAGAAATAGCAGCTAAAGAAATTTCTTCAGCTATTTCTAATACTTAAAGAAGATCTCTCTCAGATAGTGTTTGCCTAAACCAACTCACAAAAGTATGGGGGAAAAAACATTAAAAAATCAAGTGCAAAGGTTATTTGAGAACGTACGTTTCTAGATTATATATAATGTAATATTTTGAATTCGCCTATAATGGTCCCTTTACATACTGAATACTTGGTGAAATTTTTTAATGTTTTTTCCCCCATACTTTTGTGAGTTGGTTTAGGCAAACACTATCTGAGAGAGATCTTCTTTAAGTATTAGAAATAGCTGAAGAAATTTCTTTAGCTGCTATTTCTAATGAGTTCAGTATGTGGCAAAGTAATTTATTTTACTAAGCCCTTATATATAATGTAATATTTTGAATTCGCCTATAATGGTCCCTTTACATACTGAATACTTGGTGAAATTGATTAATAATTAATTAATTTTACCCTCAATTGTTGAAATTATAATTCATCTCTCTTTGCTAAATGCTGCAGTTTTCACCGTTAATACATGGTGTTTGTCAATTTTAACCCACGCTGGTGGAAAGGGGAGAGCAGAAATTCTTCGCTTGCATATTCGAATTTGATAGCACTTTTAGTTCGAGCAGAATTCTAGAGGTGATTAGAAGCCGAAAGGGTATGCTCCCGACTTTCAGTGTTCCCAAATCCGATTCAAGGAATTCTGAGCTGAAGAAAGAAATGTCGAATTGACTAATCTAGAAACGTACGTTCTCAAATAACCTTTGCACTTGACTTTTTAATGTTTTTTCCCCCATACTTTTGTGAGTTGGTTTAGGCAAACACTATCTGAGAGAGATCTTCTTAAGTATTAGAAATAGCTGAAGAAATTTCTTTAGCTGCTATTTCTAATGAGTTCAGTATGTGGCAAAGTAATTTATTTTACTAAGCCCTTATATATAATATATATATATATATATATATATATATATATATAAAACACTTGTGTGTCTGTGTTTAACTTCCCAGCACATCTCCTCCTAGCCAACAAATCCGTAGAACCACCAAAAATGGGTCACTTAAAGTTTAGGCGAATGAAAATTGAACTACGCTATTTCTGTTCCGAAATTCATCTCGCAAGTGCAAAAATCGATAATGTGTTTGTTTAGGCCTTATCCCATGCATTGAATAGTGAACTTTACTCAGTCAGCTGTTTGATGTGAACTGTGTTCACCACGCATGCAAGCATGCATAAATTGCATGAAAAATAAAAAATCAAGATATAAAAACGAATCGCCGTAAACATTGTAGAAATTCGGCAAAGAAATGAATTTTCGGGATGTAGCCTGGAGGGTTTTTTCGTATTAATCGTTTGGACTTTGTGAACACATACCAATTGTTTTCATAACATTTTTAATGCTTTGAATTAAATGTGACCATCTTGTGTTGAGTCTGCAGTTTGAATCACTTTAACCAAATTTTAGCAGGCCAGATTTTTGATCATCACGATACGTCGCCAGTGACTCCCTGAAACTCTCCCCTGAATTCAACAATGCAATTATTTGATCAACAAAAATTTATGAAACGCTTCTACGTACTTCCTATTGAGGAAATGGAACACATAAGCGCAAAAATAGAGGGCATTAGATGCTTGATTTTAAAACCAAAATAATTGAATTTTGATTGAACTTCATCTAAGTTTAGCTTAATTCACGCATGCATAGAACGCACGAGCCGGGCAATACTGCTAGTATATATATATACAAATACACACCCACATATATATATTATAGTCTCAGTTTTGTGAGTGGGTTTTGTACTCGGAAACTGAAAGGAGTCTGTCATATATATATATATATATATATATATATATATATATATTTGTGTTTGTGTGTGTGTTTATACCCCCACCATTGATTGGCAACTGATGTTGTGGTGTTTACATTCCCATAGATTTGCAGTTCAGCAAAATACACTGTTAAAATAAGTAATTAGGCTTACAAAGAATAAATCCTGTAGTTGATTTTTTCCCGCATGGCCGCAGTCATATGACTGAAACAAGTAAAACAAAAAAAAAAAAACTATACCATTTTAATCCCGAGCAAGGCCGGGTATCTCTGCTAGTATATTATAAAAATAATTCCAAAAAGAAAAGAAATTAAATCAAGGATCAGCAATAATAACATATTCTTCACTGCAAACCTCAAATCATTACCAGTAACCAAATGAAATCATACTTGGTATTGATTAACATTAAAAAAATAGATGCAGACAAACACAAGAATTACAAAAATGTGTGTGATATTCTGTAAAAATCACAGGGTTTGAATAACTTTTTTGTGGTACATAGCTAGTTTTGTATGGGGTCAATATAAACAGCTGAAGTAATTCTGATGCATATTAATGGTAATTATAGTGAAAATCCCCAGTGAACATAAGGGCAGTTGATCAATCACCAAAGGAATTTAGACAGAAAACTGAGACATTAAACTTAACACAGAGCTCTAGTCTAATTCATTACCGTATTTTTTTTTTTTATAAGTGACTGTACTTTGGAAAGCAAAAATGTCTTAATCCAGAGACAAATTCATCTTGACTGTAGCTGAATGATACAAAAATAGACTAACTGTCACAAGGAATCAAACTATCATTGAAAAAATAGATAGAAAGATAACATTTGAAAAAGCAAAATGTCTTATCTACAGTTTTATAATTTAATCATCAATGTTTAAAATGAAGACAGGTATGGTAGATTGCTCCTTTTGTCACCATATTTCTTGTTATAATACAGTATCTTTCATCAACATCGTTTAACGTCCGTTTTCCATGCTAGCATGGGTTGGACGATTTGACTGAGGTCTGGCGAACCAGATGGCTGCCCCAGGCTCCAATCTGATCTGGCAAAGTTTCTACAGCTGGATGTCCTTCTTAACGCCAACCACTCTGAGAGTGTAGTGGGTGCTTTCACGTGCCACCGACACGAAGGCCAGTCTGGCGGGACTTTGCCTTTCATCCTTTCGAGGTCGATAAATTAAGTACCAGTTACGCACTGGGGTCGATGTAATCGACTTAATACGTATGTCTGTCCTTGTTTGTCCCCTCTGTGTTTAGCCCCTTGTGGGTAATAAAGAAATAGGTACTGGCAACGGCCACGCTCAAATGGTGCCTTTCATGTGCCACATGCACAGGAGCCAGTCCAGCGGCACTGGCAACGACCTCACCCGAATGTTTTTTTCACATGCCACCAGCACAAGTGCCAATAAGGCGACGCAGATAACGATCACGCTCGAATGATGTCTTTTTACATGCCACCAGCATGGAGGCCAGCTTGTTGTTCTGGCAACGATCACGTTCGTATGGTACTCTTAGCGCTCCACTAGCACGGATGCCAGCCGTCGAATTTGATTTCGATTTGTTTCAATAAATTTTGAAAATAACGAAAAATTACTAAAATACCATTGTCCTAATTAATCTGATGTTTGGAACATAAAATATTGATGGAAGGTTTTTATTTATTTCACTTTACAAAAAGTTTGTACCTTACAAACAAGAGCAGTCTAAGGCGAGTTGGTATCAAAAGGGTTAAAACCAGATCAGATTTATAATCAAAGGCGTTCTGACAATCCACTTTCAAACAGTTTATATCAGATCACAATATCTAATGTATTTCTCTTTTTAAAAATCAGCGAAAGATTATTTGAGATATCTGACTATTTCTACAAGTCGAGTGACCCCTAAGAGATTCCATCGGTGAAAGGTGAAAGCGACACAAATGGCTAAGGAATAACAAAAATACTCTAGTGCATTATATAATCGTAGGAAAACTAATGTGGTGGTAGTAGCTGTAGCAAAAGTGATGATGATGGTGATGATGCCATCACACCTTATGTTGAACTTCCACAACAAAAAGAAATTGATGCAAGGGAGGCAACTGCATTTATATGAGTGATTTCCAAGTAAAACGGCCACATCTTAGTTGATCAAATACATCACAACATGAAGAGTACTTGTTTTATTGACATGAAAACTGTGGTGGTGGCGGAGAAAGTGATAAAGATTATGGTGGCTATGTTCGACAAAAAAAAAAAAAAATCGGGTGTTAATAGTCGAAACGTAATCTTTTGTATAAGCCATTAAGTATTTTTTTAAACTCCCACACTAATCACGATAAGTTCTGAACAGTACCAAACACGTGTAAACTTCATTAACACAATAGAATTTACTCTAGTTCGGTGATATAATTAAGTAGCTCGCAGTAGCAAAACCCATCGAGATAAATATCATATCAAGTGCGTGGCATACTTTCAAGACTGAAGTAGTAAACCAATACTATTGAACATGCTTCTTTTGTCACCATATCAAAATACAATTGTCAGCCTACATAAGCAAGATATAATGGGAGTTTCTGCGCACAACAAAACTTTTAGGGCAACTATTAAACGAAACGTATTCAAACTGCCTCGTTCACTGTACATGACACACGCACTGTATGGCAGTATTTACTACAGTGCAATAATACCCAATCATTTATGAATTGTGAGGTCTCTCCTTCCCCCAACCCAAATTCTTTAACGGTTCTATCTGCTACGCACCGCAGATTTATCAACCAGATTGCTAGGCATAATTCTACCTACATGGGAGACCCTCTTCGGTCATGAATGACCATGGGATTGCACCTAGAAAGTTACCCTCCGAGTCACAAGTCCGGGCAAGTTTGTTTATGGAAGGCCAGTAATCGCCCATGCATACCAGACTCCTCTTGCCACACCACCGATGTTATCCAAGGGAAAGGCAAAGGCCGATACAGCTTGGCACCAGTGATGTTGCAACTCATTTCTACAGCTGAGTTAATTGGAGCAACGTGAAATAAAGTGTCTTGCTCAAAAACACAACACGCAGCCCGGTCCGGAAATCGAACTCTCAACCGACGCTCTAACCACTGAGCCATGCACCTTCACATTCTACCTACATAGATCAAATACATATGCTTGAATAATATTGTATATACTTAGAATGGAAAACGATTTTACTAAGGCTATTTTTTTTAAGGTCCTTACGCTCAAAACCAGTAATACCTGGATAACACTAAATCAGTAGATTCAACATATACTTATTCGACAACCCTACGAGGAAACAACCCAAGAAACTAGTAAGTGTTGGCTTTCTACTCGAGCTTGATAAGTTTATAAGTACTAATTGGATAGGAACCTGAACTGGTCCTTCAGCTTAACATTTATCTAAAACCAATTTGGTATTTGTCACCATAAGAAAGATATCTAATCTCTGTCAAGAGAATACTGTCATAGCTTGTTATGATGTTATAAGTATGTACATTGGAATATAGAAACTTCTACATTCATACTTTTGCCTGGAACACCAACTAAAACAACTGAAAATCAAAAGGTCTTAATTTTGTCTCACTAGCTGTAGAGCCCTATATAAGTGGCACCCAGGTTGTTGCATCCACGTGATCTATGAAATAGCTTTCAGCTAAACATTTATTTTCATTGGTAACGATGAATTATACCAGTAACTTAAACGGAGGATGTACGGATCGCAAAGGACAGCCATTTTATATACACGTGTTTGCTGTAGTCAAAGGTACGTTTCAGAAAAGGGCTCAAAACCTACACAACGCTACAAAATTATGCTCTCTGGTGGTTTCTATTTACACCTAGATTGCTAGTGTCATTTTCTTCTTCAAGTATACTACGAAGCACCGGCAATATGATACGATGAACTGGCCATATGTAACTTAACAAATAACTGACAAATATTTGTATTTGCAAAACCACCATGTTCATGCTAAGGAAATACGTAAATAAAATATTAAATACTAGAAACATAGAAAGTGATTTATTACTATCATGTGTTAAAGTGAAGAATTTGCTTAGATAAAAGTGGAATCCCGAATACAAACGTTTAAAACTACGCAATACTTAAACTTTGTTGAGGCCAGTATCATCTTAGTTACCTAGGCAACAAGGAAGCTAATCCTATTGGAATTAACTGTAACCTGATAAGAGAGGATGGAGCAGGCTCAAGAGAAGGAGAGCTAAGTACAAAAGGAAACTGAAGGAATGCAACACGAATGGGTGGAGAACGAGGTGTTTACCAGTAATACTTGAAACTTTGTTGAGGCCAGTATCATCTTAGTTACCTAGGCAACAAGGAAGCTAATCCTATTGGAATTAACTGTAACCTGATAAGAGAGGATGGAGCAGGCTCAAGAGAAGGAGAGCTAAGTACAAAAGGAAACTGAAGGAATGCAACACGAATGGGTGGAGAACGAGGTGTTTACCAGTAGAGGTTGATAGACGAGGATTTGCATTCGTACTCTCAGTAATACCTTTGGAACAGTATTACAAGAATGAGCAGAAAAAGAACCACCAAGAGGTTGCGAACGCATCTCGATGGCCTTAGCTGAAAAGAGATGATCGATTGAGTCAGCTGAATGCCGTTTGGGCACAGGAACAGGCTTGGTCAATCTGAGGGGGTTGCTTAAATGAGAGCGTATTATGTGGTAAGACCCGAAACACCCAGTGACCCTAAGATACAACACTGACGATGTGTCCAAGTACTGCATCTGAAGATATATGTAGGCCTGTTGATTTTAATGTTAAACCACGCTACGTGAAGTACATTAGTGGAACAGGTATACAACTTCGTGCGAGCGCACATGTATGTGTGTTAAATGTGAAAACAATTTGGTGAAAGAAAGGAAAATATCCCGACTAAATGAACATTTTAACGTCAATTGAGATACAGTAATGTCGTGGTCAAACATTTTGTCCTCCCCTCCTCACCGATTTATTAATGCGAGGACACATGAGAGTTTGTATATAATTGAATTCTTCTCCACTGCTATCGAACAAGTTTGAAAAGATTAAAATCAATTTTATTAAACGTAGCTATTTAGCAGCGCACTCTTCAATTCCCATTGACACACAACCCCTATGAGAAACAATGCACTGATAATGGATTAGATAAGCCTAAACCATACTGACAGAAAGAATGTAAAACTAGCAGACAAATATTCGTTATTAGCCACAGAAGTATTTGTTCAGAATAGCATTCTGTATATCTTACTTAACATAGATATACTGAAAAAAATTTTTTTTTAAGTCAGTGGCATTCGTTTTAAGAAAGAATCTCATAGATGTATAGATCTAAAATGCAAGCAAGTATTACTAGTAGACCTAGAAGCGATCAATAAACAACAAATACACAGGCATGGTTGCGTGGTTAAGAAACTCGCTTTGCAACCACAGGGTTTCTGGTTCAATACCACTGAGTAGCACCTTGGTCAAATGTCTTCTACTAAAGTCCTAGGCCGGTCAATGTCTTGTGAATGAATTTGGTATATGGAAATTGTGCGGAAGCCTGTCGTATATATACGTGGGGAGGGGATTGTGTTTGTTTGTCCCTCATCTAACTGCTTGACAACTGGTTTTGGTTTGTTTACGTCCTCGTTACGTAGTAATTAGGAAAAAGAGACTGACAGAATACTAGGCTTTAAAGAATAAGATTTGGGATTGATTTGTTCGACTAAACCCACTAAGGACTTGAAACAGATATATATATATATATATATATATATATATATATATATATATAATCCGTTCTGTCTGTGTGTGTGTGTCTTCTAGGATCTCGGGCATCCTCCATCCGATTGCGCTCAAATTTGATATGTAGATACCGACGGTATCAGGGCGTCTTCAAAAAATAACAAAAATCGATTCCATGTGAGAATGCGATCGATAAAGCCGTGGGAACGTGCATTTGTACGCGCAAATACATCAGCTGTTGCGATCGATACTACGCGTACGCGAGAAAAATGCACGGTGTCTCAAATTTAGGTTAAATCAGTGTTTCTCAATGGGGAGGCCCATGGGACGGTCGGACAAGTTGTTTTGAGAAAATTTGGTATAAATTTAGCGATATTTCGTCTGTCTCTACGTTCTGAGTTCAAATTCCGCCGAGGTCGACTTTGCCTTTCATCCTTTCGGGGTTGATTAAATAAGTACCAGTTAATCACTAGGGTCGATGTAATCGACTTAATCCCCTTGTCTGTTCTTGTTTGTCCCCTCTGTGTTTAGCCCCTTGTGGGCAATAATGAAATAATGATGATTATTATTATATTCGTTGTTGTTGTTATTATTATTATTAGTGAGCAGTGGAGGGAAACGGGAGTTTTAAGTTTCCACCTTCAGTCCTCTTCGGAGATAAGGAGCAAACTATGCCATCACCTTCGCTGTGTTACTGTCAAAAATAGTTGTCCACTTGGTAGAGCGAAGATCAATTATTTGTGAATTAATTTCTTCTAGAAATATCTCAGTCTGTATTATTACCATGTCACACAATCGACATTTAAATCACAACAATGTCATTCACAAAGACAGAGACCAAATGTTCTCAAAACAAAAATCACAAACAATTATACTATTTGTCTGAAGAAAACCTTTATGACTATATAGGCAGCAAAATATGCAGTAAAGTAGAAAAATAATTTTAACTTAATCCATGTTCTCCAACATGTGCACCAAATGATCGGTTATATTAAGAATATCTGAGATTTGATAAGGTATATTAAAGAGTTTTTGCATCGTCTATATGATGAATCAATATGTAAATCGATAAAGCACTAGAATTAGTTTAACGTGGTATCTGACCCATTTTCTTGTCAACGATCACTGTGACCAATTTTTCTGAGCCCAATTCTTTAAAATACAACTTTTGTAACTGGTTGTAATTGGCGTTCGGAAAGGTCAATGACTGGGCACGTCCTGAGAAAACCAAATATACAACTGAAGTTTCTTGTGAATGAAAACGATTGTTGACAGTAGCTTTATGGAGGACACCTTTTACAAGTTTAATCAAAGTATGGTCAGATGTAACATTAGATTTAATGATGCTGTGGTCTTGCCACGAATAGAGATCAATGGTGAAGCAGTTTGACAAGTGTTGAGGGCAAAACATCTATATTGCGGAGTACTTAAAGAAACGGAAGAGGGTTGCACTGCTTAAAACCTGCAACACCACTTGAAGCAATGTAGAACACTTCAAAGCTTTAAAAATGCATGTATGCGATTTTCTTGAAAGTTCTTTTCTGGAAGCATTTTAAACTGTTTACTTCCATAGAGATATTTAAGCTTAATATTTGTAAAGACGAAACACACACACACACACACATATATATATAACACGATCAACTAAGTCATAATCATTTACGGTAACAATATGACATTGTATGTCTGCAAAAATAAAGCTTGTTTGAAAATGGTGTGTGTGTGTAAATAAATGGTCTACACTAAATAAGAAATAAAGATACAGTGTAATGAACGCCACTTTACTAGCTGTTAAAAAGTATTATCAGCAGTCTGGTCAAACAAAACTACATTTTAGAGTAAAAGGCATTTTTATAAAGCAAAAAAAAAAAAGAAAAGAAAAAGAGAGACCAACATATATTTGCACCATTGGAGATCGATAATGAATACATGTTCAATGTTAAAGTGGGTTAGCTTTGCGTTTTGTTATTCTAGATGCCATTATTTCGTGATTTAGAATTAACTGTATATTAAGCAAACATTTATTTTTAATCAATGTCTCCAATGGGCTTAACAAAAAGTCATTGTCTTTGGTTTTTCTCATTTACCATTAGGGAGAGAGGGGAAATTATAAATCCTGTTCTTTTCTGCTGAAATAGTTCTGTACAATGAACAGTGAATTAGAGTGTAAGGTTCTCTTGCTCTGTATCAGATTTCAGATAACGGACTGCCTGCGAATCGGGCGCTAAACATGTTCAGTGTCAATTTTGTACCTTTCACTAACTCGCCGGAACATGGAACCATTGCGTATCTATGGATTTCTGTTACGTCAAGAAATGTGACTGGATGATTTTTTTCACACAATCACACATCACAAAGCCAATATTCCAAATGTGGAAATTACTTCACTGGTAAAGTATCATTTTGATACTCACACTTTTCTATGTTGAGGAAGTGTTTGATCCATCTTAGTTTCAGTTATTGATCAAAGCCTTGCGAGTGGATTCGGTAGACGGAAGCAGAAAGAAGCCCGTCGTGTGTGTGTGTGTGCGTTGTTGAGTTTGAGCCCCACTAACTTAGCGGTTCGACAAAAGAGATCGATAGAGCAGATACTAGGCTTTAAAAAAGAATAAGTCCTGGGGTCGATTTGTTCGACTAAAACCCTTCAAGATAGTGCTCCAGCATGACCGCAGTCAAATGACCGAAAAACAAAAGAATATCACATACGAGCCAAGCAATATTCGGATGGCTGATTATTTTTAAACTTTCATAGTAAAAAGAGTAGATACTCTATCCCCATCACGATCTCAATCAGATATAGTTTTTGGTCGATAAAGCTAAGTATTAGAAATTCTGCTTTATAGCCCTTGTTCTACTTCCTGGAATAGAGTTTATTTGAATCAAGAGAAACCACTGCCAGCGATTAAACTACAATCCCTGTTCACCCGTCCGACTGGTCAGATGGATGTAATCAATATTCAGTTGTGTACAGTTGCAATTCGACAATATGCGGAAAATGTGGATAGGAACGGAATTCCAGAGGATCGACGTATTCGGAAAGATGGATTGTAGGGGCGGGTGGCGCTGGTTATTGCAGGGCATAAGAGGAGAGAGATAGAAAGGACGATGAAAGAAGATGTGAAGGGCGAATTCTGATAGAGATAGGATGTATTTAGCGGTGACCCTGACAAATAGTAGTAGGCTGGCTTGCTTGCTTTTACTTCCGTGTCTATGATGATGGGAGCAGTATTATTACTTTGTAGTGTATCTGTTAATACAGTTGTAGTATTCCAGTAATGCCATATAATTCTTCATATTCGTGTAATCAAATTACATTCAACGGCTATCCGGTTATAAATAAATAGAGCATACTTTTACCTAAGTGTGTGTGGAATTTCTGGCTGGCAAGGAAATATTTCCTAACGGAAAAAAAAAAAAAGTTGGTATGTTTTTTAGACACGTACGTACGCACACAAAGCACACTTTTCAGTGTTAGCACTGCAGCCAAGGTGGAGCACGAAGCATAAAAGCTTTATCGATTACATCAACCCTAATACTGTCTAGTACAAAGTGATAGAAATGAAGCAAAATATCAAAGTACTTTTGTTGGGCCATCAGCCAACGAGACATTCACACAAAATATTTTCATCAGCTCCTTCCCTCAAACTACATACACAAACACCACAGAAAGAGGATACATTGCATAATGTATACCTAGATACACTGAGAATAATATGGTCATAGCTTCAATATTTACTGGATCAACAACTTATTGTTTGGGATTGGAAACAATTTCGACCACTGCACCGTAGAACACAAATACGTCAAGTGTGGACCACAGGTACTCCACAAAATAGGATCAACATGAACACCATGAGTTTTTGGGCCAAGCCAGAAAATGCCAAGAGATTCAGAAAACTTGTGAGCTTAACACACAACAGTGCATGGGTACTAATTTGCAGCAAAGTGCAATGCGTGCACCATTTATCATGCAGTTTAAATACTCGTTTCGTTTTTCATATATATATATATAACGGGAAGCTTTACGAAAATAAACAAAAGACGAAGGCAGGTGGAGTACAAACAAACAATTGTATTAGTATGGCGCTCAGGAATAGAAATAAAACAAGTCTTTTACGCTTCGAGTCTACGCTCTTCAACGGAAAGATGCACAGAAAAGAAACCCGGAGAGAAAAAAAATGCGTGCAGGAGCTAACGATTCAACATGGCGGTCTCAATATATATATATATATATATATATATATATATATATATATTTAGCAGAAGTAACAGTGACTCAAGTCCAGATTTGTGCGCTGGCACTTTGGTAAGTGCCAACGCACGAAACTCTCGGACCTTGAGTCACTGTTACTTCTGCTAAACATTAACGAAAATAAAATTATATTTTGAGTTCTATTTTTTCATGTTTGCATCACCATACTTATATATGTGATACGTGGTCTGGATAGATGACCATTTACGCGAACTACCGAGCGGATACCGCTGTATAAGGCAGCGATCCAACCGCGGAAGATGGGACCGAAACCAGTCGCTCTAAGGACAGCCTTCAAGTAGTGATGGTCTACCCTATCGAAAGTTTTTGATTGATCCAAACTGATCAGCGCCCTACCCATGCCAGGTTCCTTAACTACCCTGTCTATGATGTAACGCATCAGATGCAGGTCGTCATGGATACTCCTACCTGGCACGGCGCACGTTTGCGCCTTGTCCACTAGTTTCTTGATGACAAGTGTCAACCTCTCGGCTAATATCTTGGACAAAATTTTCAAATCTGCATTGAGCAGAGTGATAGGCCTGAAGTTATCTATGACGTTCCCCTTGTTCGAATCTTTCTTTAGCAGTGCTACCGCTCCTCGCTTTACAAAGACGGGGATGCTGCCAGTTGCAGTAGACAGCTGCCAAGACGTCTCCAAACAAGTCTGGCATATGGCAATAAAGTTCGTAGGACAGACCATCCAAGCCTGGTGACTTGTCTCCCGTGCAGCCTGCCATCGCATCCCGTACGTCCGCGGCTCTGATGGGTCTTTCACAACACTCCGCCTCTCTTGCTGAGAGTCGTGGCAGGCCATGCAGGTAGGTACTAAAGTCCACCCTACAAAGTGTTGTTGAAAGGCCTCACACATCTTTTCAGGCTCGAGTACTTCGTGTCCCCGTTCGTCTGTCAGGGACCTAATGGTGGCTCTGTTGCCTCGTTGCGCCTCCGCCACTCGGATAGCCCCAACTCCTTCGTTCCTCAGAGCACGCATCCTAGCTCTGATAACGCATCCTTCGTGTTTGGCATTGAAGTGTTGGTTGAGGGTTAACCTCGCCGCCAGTACGTTGGACGAGACAGACAGACATATAGATAGATAACTTTATTGGCCACAAATGGCTGAACACAGAGGAGACAAATACAAATGTAGAGCTTTTCTTTTCGAAAATGAAAAACAAAGAGGGGAAAAAGAGAGAAAAAAGTAAAATTCCGATAAAAAGGGCGATCAAAAGGGATTGGGTATCACAGAAGAAATTTTTTAAATGTAAGAAGCAAGATTAGGTTTATACGTGGAAAGAAAAGCCTACGGAAAAGACCACGGTAACCTCAGGCATAGAGGGAATAAACACATTTAAAGGATCATGCTCAAAGTGGTTTCGTCAATCGCATGCACCATCTTTGCTACATTCACCCACCATTTTTTGAAGCTTTCATGAGACAAAACCTACCTTTCCATTCTCACCTTCCTTTTCAAGTGGTACTTGAAAAAGATGAGCGATTGGCCAGAGAGGTAAGTGTTTGTCTCTAATCCCTTCGCTCGAGTCCACCACACACATTCTCTCACCATGACTACCAGTACGATGAAGACTGCCTTGCCTTCCCGGTTGAAGGAAGGTGGAGGAGTAATTGTCACGACAGACTCTGCCAACAGTCGGACTCACCACACGTGACAGCAGTTGTTCGGCATAAGCCCACAGGTCCGAAATGGTTGGACACTGCACGAGTGCGTGCAGAACGGTTTCGTCGCTCTGACCGCATCTCGGGCAAGTCAGTCCAGTGTGTCTCAAACTGTGCTTGTATAGTTTATCCCGAACAGGTAATGCTTCTCGATAGCACTGCCAGCCCAGGGATCTTTGGTGATTGTCCATAGGTCCTGGCCCGAAAGTTATCCTGAACAGGCGGGTCAGGTGTTCCTCGTCGACAGACAGATAGATAGATACAAAAGAACCAGGGTCAACTTGTTCAACTAAAACCCTTCAAGCCTGTACTCTAGCTTGGCCGCAGTCTAATGACTGAATAATGTAAAATTTGAAAAGTGTGCACGGGTGTGTGTGTGTAACTTTTATAATGTTGTTAGTGTGCCATAATACTTTTGGTACCTTACTCAGTGTGCCATGGATCAAAAATGGTTTTAAAATCGCTGACCTAAATTGTTAAGAAGAGAGCAAGGTCAGAATCACTAATAAACACTTTAATCTGCTTTATGATCATCTACAGCAATATATTAGCCCCGCCTCAACACCAAATCTCCAGATCACGTTCCATTAAACGCAGTCAAAAATTACAAACCAACACAAAATGTTAGTCCCTGCAAATTGTCCATTTATAGTAATCTTGCACTGATCAACAAGAAAGTCTCGAGGCCATAAGTGGGCCTCACTCAAATAGTTAGAAACAGCAACTAAGTCTTTCTTCATATCAGCCTACTGCTTCCCGGAAAAGTATGAGCTTGCTGGATAAAGCAGTCCTAGATATAAGGAATGAGAAAGGGACAGCAGCTGGAACATCTGATTCAGTAATCACGATTGAATTGAGGCTAAACACCAACGACTGAACTAATAATAGCATATTGGTGGTGTGCACACTGTTTACTAGGGCAGTGTTTCATAATGACCTTTTCAATTCAGAAGATTATTTTATTTTTTTTAAATCGATATCGAAACAATCTTGCAAATTAATAGCCAGGAATGTAGAGCAAGTGGCTTCAAAGATATTCATGATGGTATATTAAAACTAATGATATGATTTCTAAAAATTGAGGACAGGTGGTCATCACGACCTGCTAGAAATGGCAGTTAAATCTCATTTCAATTATATGCTACGATCTGTAAAGAAAACAATATGATTAGAGATGGAACAACTTTGAACATTGTATGTTCAACTAGGGCTCTTCTAGACTTAGCAGAAACTAAAGAATTAGTCATTTAGAAAATGATTGTTCTCATCACAAATTTTGATTAAAATTTCTTAGCTGACAACATAAATTATGTTAGCAACTACTAAGCTAATACAGCTATTCTATAGTTTTTTTTAGCCGCTATATAAAGCAGAATTTCATCTACTTAAAAGTAAATAAAAAGGTATTTATTAAGTAATGATGTAGACAATTAAACATGGAAGAAACTGCAAAAGATTTCACAAAATGAGAAAAACTGTGTAGTAACTCTCAAGTAGAGCAATGATCACACTATCTTTATTCAGACAATATACCAACAACTATATAATCTAAAGTGAGGTATGATTTGGCTGTTGTTTCTAGGCAGTGTTCCAACATAGTGACTTCAGTTGGGTAAATATATTTATCATTCTGTTCAGCATGAATATCAGACAGTGAGAGCCATAACAGAAATATCTGGCACTGATAAAGGGTTTCAGATAGGTGAGAGATAGGTTGGATGGTTCTTTTATCATCCATCAAAGAGATGCATATCAGGTGACTTCAGCAGAATTTTAATAAAGAAACGTATCCAAATAACAAAGGGCATTTTATTCACTTTGAAGATTCTGTTAATCCATTTCCTCTTGTAGAAAGAAAAATGCCAAAAGAGAAGCTGCAAGAAAGAGCTATGCATTGTCTTAAGAGTGGAGCTATATTAAGCAAGTAAAGAAAGGCTTCTTTAAATATCAAAACACTTCAAGGTATGTGAAGTGTGATGCAAGTTAGAAAGAAAAAAAAACTAAGAAAACAAGAAAAAGAAGTCAAAGTTTATAAGCAATGGTTGACGAACAGAGCTCCCTCTCTCACAAGGTGGAAAGGTCAGAGGTGGGAGCTGAGAGATTACCAAGATAAAGAATGACAATTGGATAAAGAGAGTATAGTACAAATATTTGACCCAATAAAAGCCAGCTGTATTATATAGTTTCATAAAGTCAGACAGGGAGGGAATTAACACACATTATTGATAACAATGTAATACTACAGTTGGACCCAAGAAAAGGTATCTGGTGATGACATGACGGTACTGATGATGATTAATTTCAAATATAGGTTTCACTGCTGTAGATTTTGGAAGATACTCTTTTATTGTTTAACTTATTTCAAACATTTGACTACGGACATGCGAGAGTACCACCTTGAAGGGATTTTTTTAAAGTTGAAATAAATCAATGCCAGGATATATTTTTTAAGCATACCACTTATTTTATCAGTTTTTTTGTCAAACCACTAAGTTATGGAGACATAAACACACCAACATCAGTTGTCAACCACTGATGGAGAAGTGAACAGACAGACACAAACACACATATATATACATATACATACACAGGTTTCTTTCAGTTTCTGCCTACCAAATCCACCCACAAGACTTTGATCAGCATGAGGCTAGAGTAAAAGCCACTTGCCCAAGGTGCCATGCAGTGGGACTGAACTCGGAACCATGTAGATAGGAAGCATATTTCTTACTACACAGCCATGCCTGCATCATTACTAAATCAACACAACCAGTTTTACCAATATACTGCTCTAATAATAATTCTATTACAGGCACAAGGCCTAAAATTTGTGGAGAGGAGCAACTCGATAGCATTGACCCCAGTGCTCAACTGGTACTTATTTTTATCAAGCCTGAAAGAATGAAAGGCAAAGTTGACCTCAGTGGAGTTTGAACTCAGAACAGAAAAAACAGACAAAAAGTTGTTAAGCATATTGTTGGCAGATAATGATTCTGCCAGCTTGCCACCTTAACCTTGAGAATAAAAAATGACTTTCTAATTTTAGCACAAAGCCAGCAATTTGAGGGAGGGGCAAGTCAATTACGGCAAGCCCAGTATTTGAATGCTACTTATTTTACCAATCTTGAAAGACTGAAAGGCAATGCTGACTTCAGCAGGATCAGGACTGAGAAAGTAAAGAGCCAGAACAAATACTACAAAGCATTTTTACCAATGTTCTAATGATTCTGCTCACTCACCAGCTCTAATGATTCATTTGTTTATTGGCCACAAGGGCTAACAAAAATCAAATAAAACATGTAAGGACAAAATACAGAATGAAAGTTACAAAAACGGTTTTGTCCGTTTGAAAAGTCCGTGTAAAAATGCAAGATAACAACGAAAATATAACAAGTAAAAAACTCCCAGTAGGGGGAAAGAAGAAACTATGTATTGTCATTAATATGGCTTACCTATTTGGTAACAGAGTAAGGAAAATGAAATATCTACTGATTTGAAGCATGAAATTCTTAAATGCTGGCCAGTTGTCATTGGGGGCTTCAGAAATAATGATAAAGAATTTGAGAGCAAACTTTGGCAGACTTGATTTGGATTTTTTATCTGGGAGTGGGTGCAACACAGAAAACTTGCTTACTAAACTCAGCCAGAATTATCCAGAAAATCCTCAATACAAAGTAAAATTGGATGTGAAAAGCAAATAAAAATAAATGAATAAATATAAGCATAGAGAAAATGCAAAATGATCCTCATTTTTGGGCAACAGGAACCATAATTAAATCACACACAACAACAATACCATGAAGTAAAATAATAATAATAATCCTTTCTACTAAACGTACAAGGCCTGAAATTAGGGATTGCATCAAATGGTACTTAATTTATCGACTCCAAAGGGATGAAGGCAAAGCTGACCTCAGCAGTATTTCATCCGTCTTCACAATAACTAGCCAGACACGTGAAAAATTCATGGAAAACAAAAAAATGTAAGGATCTATAAATTGTGTCCTGGTGCCATGAGAAATATTTCTATATTGTGGCATAGAATATAGAAAGAAGTGTAAAGCCGATAACCATATAATCCAACCAAAATATCTCAGTTACACAAATGTAAACAGAATTACTATTTAGCCTTAAAATACATCATACCTATTCAAAGAACCTTCTTGGTTGAGTGGTACAGAATGTTATTCTGGTATTCTTTTATGTGCTTCAGTCATTTGACGGTGGCCATGCTGGAGCACTGCCCTTTAGTCAAAGATATTGACCCCTGGGTTTATTCCCCGTAAGCCTGGTGCTTATTCTATCAGTCTCTTCTGCTGAACAGCTAAGTTACGGGGGTGCAAACACACCAACATCGGTTGTCAAGAGATGGTGGTGGGGGACAAACAGACACAAACACATAAAAAATATATGACAGTCTTCTTTCGGTTTCCATCTACCAAATTCACTCACGAGGCATTGGTTGGCCCAAGGCTATAGTAGAAGACATTCTTTAAAGTATAGAGTTGAATATCATAGAGCCACCTGTCGGCAACTTTTCTCTCCACCCATTTTGTAGTGGTATTACCCAATTTTCTGGACTCTTTTCACAGCTGTACCCTATTAGAAATTTGCATTAGTTTTTGTATGAAACAAAAGAAAAATAAAAAAAGGAAGGGAGGGAGGGGAGCTTGTTTGTGGGGAAAACGTTAAACATGCCTGAAAAAAAAAAAAAAAAAACATGGTCTTTCCACCCCAACTAAGACATGAAAAACTATCAAAGAAGGCGAATAAGTACTGGGGGGGGGGGGAGAAGAGAGAACTAACACTCGGTCGTTCTAGAACTCCCAGAATAAAAATGTTAAAAACCTGAAAGATTTTCCTTCATTCATTACTAAATTTCTTTCCTTCACCATTGTTAAAAGTAAAGCAGCTAGAAAAGTTCAATCATATTTCCATCTAATTATTGTAAATGACTGAGGCTTTCTTTTCTCTGTCTCTATCACTTCACTCCTTTTCTCTAAAGTTAAGAGAGTGAAGTTGCATGGCTCCAGTGGTTCGGAGTATTTGGCCCACAATCGTAAAGTCATTAGTACAATTCCCTACAGCATGCTGTGATCTTGAACAAGGTACTCCACCTTGCTGCAGTCCACTCAGCTGGCAAAAATGAGTTGTAGCTGTAATTCAAAGGGGCCAGCCTTGTCACATTCTGTGTGAGGCTGAATCTCCCTGAGAACTACCCTATAGTATGCATGTCTGTGAAGTACTCAGCCACTTGTGCGTTAATTTTACCAGCAGACTGTTCCATTGATCAGATAAGCAGGAATTTAATCGTCATAACTGACAGCGCCATTTTTTAAAAAGAGTGAAAAGAAAGGAAATGTTTCATATAGTAAGACAAAAATGTCATGTGCTTAGCGTAATCACTGAAAGCTAAGATGAAATAATTGCTATTCTGTAGTGTATTCAGCCTCAACTTATGCTCAGTTTGACAACAGCCTGTGCATTGGTGTTTATCTAGGGGGCTTGGCCTCCAGAACTGTGAGACCCACAAATGCTGCTGTTAATACCAGAATAACATACATAGTGACCCTAACAACTAAAAGATTTTCCTACCCCTGTATAGGATCTTTTTCCGTTTTCTTCCAACCATTTGAAGGTTTCTCTTGCTCCAGTCCACTCAGCTGGCCAAAATGAGCTGTGGCTGAATCTCCCTGAGGACTACATTAATGGTATGCATGTCTGTGAAGTACTCAGCCACTTGCAAGTTAATTTTATCCTTGTGTGCTAATGAAAACTGAAAGTGACATCCAATATTTGCTGTAGTTATTTGTCTCTAATTTAACAATGTATCAACTTTTCTTTTGATCTATGCATCTACTGTCTCTCTCACTTTCTATGTCTGTCCTTTCTCCCTCTTTTAATTTAAGACTGTGTGTATGTAACTATGCATCAACTTTTGTTTCGATCTATGTATCTACTTTTCTTGCGATGTGATAAATATTTAAAAAGGCAAAACGAACGCTGTCACCACTCACTAACTCTTTCACTCTACCGTTGTCTTTCGCTTTGCCACTCACTTCTTCCTTTGAAGTAAGTGTGACACACCACAGATACGTACGTACAAAAAGAACAAGTTGGCGTTTTAATATTATTGATAATGGTTTCAAATTTTGGCACAATTTGACTCAAAACATAAAGACAGGCAAAATATCACTAAGCAATTTGGGCTAGCATTTCTGCCAGCTCATTGTCTTAATAATAATAATTATTATTATAATAACAATACTAATAATAATCCTTTCTACTATAGGCACAAGGCCTGAAATTTTGGGGGAGGGGACTATCCAATAAAATCAACCCCAGTGTTTCACTGGAACTTAATTTATCAATCCCCAAAGGATGAAAGGTAAAGTCAACCCTGGCAGAATTTGAACTCAGAACGTAAAGACGGTGAAATGCCACGTTAACGATTCTGCCAGCTTGTCACCATAATAATAATAATCTTTTCTACTCAAGGTACAAGGCCTAAAATTTGAGGAAATGTAAAGATGGACAAAATGCAGCTAAGCATCTTGCCTGGCATGCTAACGATTCTGCCAGCTCACCACCTTAATAATAACAATCATTTCTAACATTGGTACAAGGCTATACATTTGGGAAAAGTACAGTCCATTAGATCAAGCCTAGCTCTTCAGTGATATTATTTATTGATGTCAGTTGAATAAAAAAAAAATAACGAAGAGGTGGTTGGTCACAAATTTAGATATAGAATTGAAGATAACAAGAATAAACTTCAGTATAGTGCAATGGAACTAAGCACTGGAACATAAACTGGTGCTCTACTATTTCTGCCACAGCTAGAGAACATACTTGGTTAGTTACAGAGAACCATCTAGATGTGGATGTTGGTTCATAAGAACATGTTATTTACAATCTATCATTCATATTTTGGGGGCTTTGTATTATCTATATAGGTATAAAAACAAAAAATCTTGTTTTGTTGCTTTTAGAACTTTACTGCAAATATTCAATGCTAACATACACTTTTCTGAAATCTTGATTAAAATATTGTTCCCAAATTAAGATTATTTGTTCTAGATGACAATGTGTTCAATATCAAAGAATTTGTATTTTTTTTTTATTCAAAAGATCATCAAATATACCACCTGTTCTACAAAACACACATTGTTTTAACATTTACTTTTCCATGCTTACATGACTCAATCAAAATTCACTAAGGGAAATTTTCTATGGCCAGATGCCCTTCCTGTCACCAATCCTCACCTGTTTTCATACAAGGTAATATTTACCCTTGACCCCTGAACTTGAAGCATATATTTTCAGAATTATATTTGTCTAGCAAGTGACTTAATCTAAGACCAGGTATTGAAATTGAATCAACCACATGGAAGAGCCATTAAAACCATTTAACATACAAAGCTGTTTAAATTCTCTTTGAATTTTTCTTGAGGAATAAAAATCTTCATTTCACAAATTCCACTACAACAGTCAAACTGTGTGAACAACTTGGTCAAGATGAAAAGTTCATCTCATGAAATAAACTTCAAATTAACTTAACACTGTTGAATGTAAATAAATTGCCAGAATGGTTTTTCAATAATGCCTCTATTCTTTTTTTTTTTCTCTCTCTCTCTCTCTCGTGTGTGTGTGTGTGTATATATATATATATATATAATATATATATATATATATATATATATATATATTATATATATATATATATATACAGCTTATTAAAGACAAATTTAGTATTTTAGGTTTCTTAATTTAGCATCTTTTATAAGTCATCAAGAAATGGATTTTTATAATTGGCTTATCTTACAATTCTGAAACACTCAGCTATGAAATGAGAGCTTCTACTATTGTTAGGTTGACTAACAAATCTGAGAATATGGATGACTGAATTAATAGGACACCTGACATGTAACTCAGTTTGAATCCTGTCACTGGTATTTTGCTGTGTCCATGGACAAGATAGCTAATTCTAAAAGAGTTCTGAGTGACTTGCAATAAGAATACAAAACATGGACAAGTCACTGGGAAAGAACAGAACATTATTTAACACTGTCACAATATGGAAACATTGAGTGTGATGTGTCAACTAGTGATGTGTCAACAAACCAAGGTTGGAGAACTATTCTTTTAAGTACCAGGAGTCAATTGGGATCTTTTCCTTTGGAACGGCACATGTCAACACAATTTCTAGTTAACTAAACACTTTTAAACTTCATATACTGGTAGAATATGTTTATAAAACATCATTTTTTCTTGGCTTTATTGAGAAAATTCTATAGTTTGTAAGATATTTCCACTTTAATTTTGAGCATTTCGGCAATTTTAACCAACCGTTGACCTCCATTTGGGGTGAAAACATTCCGTGCTGTATGAATATGTCCCTCGTTTAAGAAACAGATTGGGTTTATTTACATTTGTGAAGAAAAAAAGATACCCTTCCCCCACCCCTCTAACTAATCCTAAAACAGATTGAAATGCAATAGATCGATACTAGGGTTATAATTATGGGTGACATTTTCATTTGAAAAAAATCCCATTTTCCGTAGTGGTGTCGTATGAAATTGTCACCCATAATTATAACCCTAGTATCAATCTATTGCATTTCAATCTGTTTTACGGTTAGGGTTAGTTAGGGTTAGGGATAGGGTATCTTTTTTTTCTTTGCAAATGTAAATAAACCCAATCTGTTTCTTAAACGAGGGTCATACAGAATGTTTTCACTCCAAATGGAGGTCAGCGATTGATTAAAATTGCCGAAATGCTCGAAATTAAAGACGAAATATGTTACAAACTATAAAATTTTCTCAATAAAGCCAAGAAAAAATGATGTTTTATAAACACATTCTACCAGTATATGAAGTTTAAAAGTGTTTAGTTAACTAAAAATTGTGTTGACATGTGCCGTTCAAAAGGAAAAGATCCGTCAATTGCAAATATCTAATCTATGGTAGTACATTTGTGCTGAGAAAAATAATGAATTTTCTAATTTATAAATATGTAACATTAAATTACTGTTTTGGTATATTGTTTTGACATATTTTCAAATAGGTTTTTTGAGAACGTCTGTAAGGACAGTTGTGAATGTGAGAGAAATTTTACCCACACTCAAAGGCTTTACCCCATCTAACTAAACACCTGAGGTATGCCATTTGTCCTGACATACAAAGGGATCCTCTACACAATGGTAACTAACCATGAATTATACCATGTGCCCTAAAATGCAAGATGTATACCCTTTCTGAGCTAACTGACCATGCAAAGCATACCATATGTCCTACATGCAAGAGGCTTGCTCCACCCTGATCTAACTAACCACATGAGATATACCATGTGTTCTAACAAGTGAAACAAATGTAAAATAAAAATGTAAATATATATAATACCGGACATCATACCTGCAATTAATCCCAAACTAATTATCCTATTGCAACAAAATAGCAGCAATAAGCCTATTAATTACTAATGCTTTGCTGACATACAAAAGGCTCACACCACTTGAAAAAAACTAGACACATTATAGCTATGCATGTTAACAGAATGTTTATAAAGATTAGCTTAATTGCTTTGGAGTTTCATTGTGGTCACCGCCACTATCAAATAATCTAGACTGGGTTGAAATATTGAAGGTTGACATGACATTGTGTTGTTTAACCTCAAGTCAGCTCTGACTTCAAAGATATACAATCAGGCTTTGAAACCATGAATACTCCAGGCTTCATTCTTGTCAGTATTATCTAGGATTACATCATCCAAAGTGTTAGGCCCATTTTTAAAGAATGGAGGGATGTGATCCATTGCAGACTTCCCTATTTCTTGCAGGTCACCAACTATTTGGTTGTCACATAAATTCATTTCTTACTTTAAATGTTATTTGGACAAGAAAGACTTTTTACTGTAGTGATTTATGGGGAGTTATTTGTAGCTCTATTTTTTTCTCTACAACTTTTGTTTACTGTTTTTGAAATTTGGATAAATTCTATTTCTTGAATATGACAATGACAATGGAGTACCAAGCAGAGAAAAATAAATGAGTATTTTTGACATCTACTTCTATTTGCTTTCAATCAAGGGTCCAATGCTGCCACTGAGTACAGAGAAGCCACTATTTCTGAAAGAACTGCACAGAAATGGTTTCTATGCAGAGAAGGAAGGGAAATACGACCACACAAACTCTCTGCATTCTGGCTGGCCTGTCCAGTTCAATGAGCACCAATTAAAAACTCATCTACATGGATCTAAACCAATCTACTAGAGAATTGGCTCAGCAGATGGGATGCTATCATGGGAGCATCATTTGTCACTTTCTCTGAATAAGGTAACATCCAAATAACCAACCAGTGAAACAGCATGCTTCATCAACACAACAAGGCTAACCCCTGCATTGCTAATTTGGCTAAAAATACTATTCAAAAGCTCAGTTGGGAAGTTCTCCAGCAACAGCTATATTCTGCTGCTGTAGTACCTTCAGGTTATCACTCTTCTCAGTGACTGTACTGTCGGAAAGGTATTTAATTCAAAACAATGTGGAGCTAAAAATGTGGCTCAATGAATTCAAGTCAAGGCCCAGTAATTTCTAGTGTCATGGCTAGTGAAACATTGGCAAGAGGTCATGAACAACAAAAGGAGAATATATTAACTGATATGTTAAGTGTTCATAAAAAATAAGGATTAAAATAAATACAAAAGAAAACAACAAATGAATTTATCTGACAATCCGCTACATAATGTCTCCTTTGTTAGCTAAATTATTTCATGTGTTCTAATTTAGTCTATGGTGCGTAATTGCATTTGATACAATCCAGTGTTTGAATATCTTTTTGTTTTCTTTGTTTTTTGTTCTTTTTCTTTATAGCTCAGCCAAGCACAACCTTTTGCATATGACCTGAGAAGTTGGATAGGGGATATCAATGTAACCTCAGGCTGAGAACCTGGACCAAATGTGAGCAACAAAGTTGGTACTCCACCAGAATGAGCTCAAAGTGTAGTGGCCGATGGTAAGGTTAAACCAAATAATAAATTAGGATGTGTTCTGATTGAACATGATTTGAAAAGACTAAATGTACCACTGCCCACTCTCCTGAACCTAAGAAATAAAGATACATAATTTTATTATGCTGAAGGAGCTTTGGGAAAGCAATACATTTCCCCAAAGGATGTAACCAGATACAGCAATATGTTTAATGAAACTACTAACCATTCCTTATGGAAACAACGAGATGAAGATGCAAAATACCCCAACTGTCACATTGTACCCCAACACAATATAAATATTGCATGACAGTTCGCAATGAGTTTGCACATCAAACTGATTCATGTCTTAAACATAAACTGGATCAAAAAATAACTATCAGAAACTCAACAACAGCAGCAGCAACATTCTCTCAAACAGTTCAGTAATTTGTGTAAAGAATGACAGTTAAAACAAACATTATATAATATCTATTACTTTCTATCACCTCTGAACCTGTTTGTTCCATTATCTACACTTAGAAGTGTATTACACAGAGGGACACTACAGCAAAAAACAATAGATCTACTGTTAAAGTGTTGGATGATAACAACATGAGCACAAATTCAAATGGCACAACTTTCAAATAATGAGCTCTTGAATTTGTCTAGCTGACTAGCCAAGATTTTACTCCATCACAGCTGAGTGGTTCGTAGGAAAGTGGTTTGGCTGTAAAAAATTATGTTCAGATAATGTGATCTCGTGGAAAAAGGTGCAAAGCAGAAACAAAATTTATTTTTCACTTTTAAAATTTACACAGCATTTCCTTTGGAAAAACACTAAATACCAAATGGTAGCCCGTAATAATTTGAACTTACTATGCCCAACCATCAGAACCCTGAATTACTTCATGTAAAGAAATGACTCGACAATGTACATACATTTATGAATTTGAATAAATTTCCAACCCCCAAAAAATACATTAACAACAGTAGTATGCTTTGAAAGTTAACTCAAACTTTATCTTCAAAAGCTATGCAGACAGATACACACACACACACACATACATATATATATATTGCTTATAAACTCTACATCTGGATGGACTCATATTAAACTCTGTTGGACTTTTGGATTTTACTCAAAGGATATTGGAATGTTACACATATATACCATTAAGCCTATAAAACGGATTTACAAATTCAATAACCATACATATCTTACATCTATTTTTTCTCCTCCACTTCACTCTCTATTTGTATCACATCGAAACTAACTATGACTTAATTTTTCCTCACACCATCTCTGATGAAGGAATATTATTAATTAATATCCTAGAAACAGCTGTAAGACCTATCTATAAATGCTCTAATATCTATACAGCCTTGGCTTTTTATCTCATTACGCAAAAAATCCACATATATATATATATGGCTGTATGGTAAGAAGCTTGCTTCACTATCACATGGCTCTGGGTTCAATCCTACTGTGTGGCACCCTGGTCAAGAGTCTACTATAGTCTCAGGCTAACCAAAGCCATGTGAGTGGATTAGGTAGGTGGAAACTGAAAGAAGCCTATTGTGTGTGTGTGTGTGTGTGTGTCCGTCCCACCACTGCTTCACAACCAGTGTTGATATGTTTATATCCCTGTAACTTAACAGTTCAGCAAAAGAGACTGATAGAATAAATAGTAGGCTTTTAAAAAAAGTCCTGGAGTTGATTTATTCAACTAAAACCCTTCAAGGCCCATAATCAACTAAAATTCTTCATGGCCCATAATCAAATGACTGAAACAAGTAAAAATAGAAGATATATGGAATGATATATAAATGAAAAAAATATATTCCTGGTAATTAAGAGCTCATTTAATAATAGGCTGTTAAAGTCCAACAAATACTAACATTGCAATAAATCCAGGCACGCATAGCTTGCATGCATGCATGCATGCATGCATACACACACACACACACACATTATATATATATATATATATATATACACACACACATATATATAAAATGATGGGCTAAAATGATCCTTAAGAATAATGTATATTTAAAATGAAAATCAGAAAAAAAAATTATTGTTAATCTAATAACTTTCAACAGCTGTTTCATAAAGAATAGATATTATTAATTCCATGATTAAGAAATACAAATTAAATAAATTTAAATGATTTAAAGCATTGTTTATCCCATATCATCAAGAATATTACAGATTATGCTAATCATAGGCCATAACATTCCTGATGATTTGACATAAACATTGCTTTAAATTAATTCAAGTTCAACTAGTTTATATTAATTATGTATGTTGATTACATAATTATTGAATGAATCATCCTTATTCCTAAGAAACAGCAGCTGGAAGTAATTAGATACTGTTGACTGTGGCTATCAAATCTGAAAACATAATGAAACTCTGTGTGTGTGTGTGTGTGTGTGTGTGTGTGTGTGTGTGCATGCATATCTAAAAGAAAGAGATGATCTGTAGTAATCTCTGCATTGGAATGGTCATGTTATTTATTAATAATGGTGGTGGTGGTGAGACTAATAAAACAATGTCAATTGTTATTGCTTTAAGATGGTGGTAGTTCATGTAATGGTGAGGGGAAAATTACAGTCTTTGACTTTCATAGACAGACAGACAGAGATATGGCACCTCATGAATCTACAATATGTTGACTGAGCCAATAAGAGTGTCTACAAAGTTGCTGGACCTGTTGGAAATAACATCCAAATAGCCCTCAAATCACACTACGACTTTAACAAAAAACATTGGATAATGTAATCCCAGATGGCACAATGTCAAGATAAAAGATGAGATTGTGTCAGCTTAATCAGGTCTAACAAAGGGATAGACAACTGCATGTAAGTTAATATCATTGATAGTGTTTATGTGGTTGTTTGGCCTGCTAGAAATAACAGCTAAAATCTTTTCCAATTACAACTGTCTTGAAAATGAGAGATACATTGGATAATACAGTTCTGGGTTTGTAATGCTTGCAAAAAGGGCACAGGAGAGGGTAACAATGGCTGAAATACCTCTGATCACAGGTCTGTTCAGTCAGGACTAACTTGGGGCTAAACAAGTATTTATTTTCTATTGAATTTTTGTTTATATTCCTTCTTCCCTAATTTCTCAATTCCACTTCAACTTGTTTAATTATCAAATGCTAATTTAACAAAAACCAAAATATAGAGAAAATTAAATATTTAATAGAGAAAATTAAAGATTCAATGCTGTAAAAATTGATAAATTACACGATGAATAAGAATGTATTGACCACAACTAATGTTCTAGTTATTATTACCTCATTCTCATACATTAGTCACAGGAACACTGAGGGCAGTAGGGGTGGTATTGCTTTCACTTTCATAGACTTTTGTATTATTAATGGAGAGAGAAGGTAGAGCAATAATAGGTAAGTTTTGCAGGACTTTCTGGATTTCTATGGTTGAAAAACATTAATATTGAGGCATGCAGAGAAAATGTGGCATGGAAGTTTTTGTGAGAAGTGTTTAATGCTGAATTTAGTACTAGACACAGAAAGAATGACAAGAGAAGTGGAAGTATCAGGTTGGTTTAGGCAGTGGGACAGTGAGGGTGTGATGCTTGTAGTAGTAGTAGTAGTTATGGAGAGCGATGGTATGGAGCTTACTGTAGTAACAGTAGTAGTGATGGTATGGAATACATAGTTAGCAGCAGCAGTGATATAGTGATGGTATGGAGCTCATTGCAGTGTAGCAACAGTGATGGACAGTGATAGTAGGGAGCTTATAGTAGTAGCAATGATGTTGGACAATGATAGTATGGAATTATAGCAGCAGTAAAGAAAACAATGAAGTGATTAAGGTGTAAGTGCATTGCATAAATATCAAATGCTATAGTGGGCCTCAAATTGGTGTTTATACATGCAGTGTATTACTTTTCCCAGTCTATGAAGATAGTTCAGAGAGTATCTACCTTTGTTAGGAACAAAAGGTATTTTTGCTTAAAGTGAAAAAACAGATTGCATAATGATTGTGTACAAACTGCAATGCTACATGGTAGTAAGACATAGGTATTAAATGTAAGAGGATAGTTAAGCATGCTCCACCGGACTGTAACATCAGTGTACATGAACAATGAAGTACAGATATGTTGAAATAAAAACTGAGCATAAGAAGAATTGAGTGCAAGGGAGAGTGTATTGGTTTGGGCATGCGATGTATATGTCCGAGGGCAGCTGTATAAAAACATATTGACTGCTTAATGTGGATGGAGCTTATGGAAGGCGACCAGGAATACATGGGATGACAGAGCTGAGACGACTAGTGACACATAGTTCTCAAGAAGACCCACACATCACAGTGAAACTGAGGTTTTGGGAGTATAAATTGGGTGAGAGCGTACCCTAACTGGACCTTCTTACCTAGTCTGTTACTGTCAAGACCACTCCCTCCATCTTTATATCACTCATCCTTCACTTCATCTCCCAATTACTACAGTATTTTGCTGCTGTATTAAATGAAAGCATCCTCCGCTTCTGGGCTTTTTCCCCTCCCACCTACTGGAACAACTTACTTTTGACATCTACCACTCATTCTTATGGTCAACCCTCTCCATTCATATTTTCTAGTGATTACTCCTTTGTGCTACCATTTATCTTCTCTCCTCTAAACCACTTCCTACTGACTTGCCCTATGTGCTTCTGACCACTTCCACACCTGTCAATACAGGTCTCTCATACACCAGCAATGTTTACCCATCATCTCCCTATCTTTTGTCTTTCTCTTAGATACTGCTCTTTACCCTTTCTGAACTGTCAGTCATCATCTCTTTTTCCATTCATCCACTTTTGTCCACAGCCATCCCTCAACCCACCCCACTTTCTAACTTATAATACCATCAATATCATCAACCCCTCCGCCTTTCTTCACTATTTACTACATTCACCCCAACCCTGTTTGTAACCATCTATCGTACTCTCCACACTTGTAACCTCTATTCAACCATCATTCTTGGGTTTATGAACTTATACTGTACCTCTAAGGGAACACTGACACTGCATCACCATTTTTATCTCTTTCCAGCTCCACTATAATTACTCCCACCCATAATTATATAATGAAAGTAACCATGTATCACCTCTACAGAAAGAAATCTGTTCCTGTTCTTTCTCTCATATTTTAACCTCTCAACACCTCTAACAAAATTGTCAATCTCTAATACACTTCCATTCAGTTAAGGGTGCTCTTTAACCTTGTATGTTACATGGTAAGATCCCTTAGTGCTGGAGCCACAAAAGCTAAAAAAGAAAGCATTCTGTATGCTCTATAAGGAAATTCGCATTAGGAAGGGTATCCAACTGTAGAAACCATGCCAAAACAGACATTGAATACTGAAGCAGTTCCCCAACTTGCAGGATCACGTCAAATTGTCCAACCTGATGATACTGATCATGTCACAGTTTTCTAAAGCAGCACAGATTTTCTCTATCACACAACCTTGTCCATAAGTTTCATAACTTTGCTGTTGGCTTTCTCTCTTAATGATTTCAATTAATTGTACAAATATTAGTTCCATGTATGATAAGGTCTTAACATTCAGAAACCAGTTTATAAAAATTTTAAATAAAAAAAAATAAAACAGCAGCCCCAGCATGGCCACAGCTCATGAGCTGAAACTAGAAAAATTATTATAATTAATTATTATAAAATATTGTTGAAACCACACGAGTAGATGGAAAACAATGATGATGATACTTGTTGCATCATTAATTCAATATCAGGTTGACATTGGCTGCAAGCTTGTAGGATATGATTGGAGATTTGGTTGCTATTTCTAGCAGGTTAAGTGAATTAGAAGCTCTCTGATTGACACTTTTTATAAGTTTCTAAGAGGAAACAAAGCCTATAATTTTGGGGAAGAGGTAAGTCAGCTAAAGCAACCCTTGTACTTGACAGGTACTTTATGAATCCTAGACAGAGAGAAGGTAACAGTGATTTTGATGGGATTTGAATGCAGAATGTAAAGAACCAGTAATACTGCAAAACATTTTGTCCAAAACTAACAACTCTTTCCTTTAACATTCTTTCTGATCTGCCATTCTACATTAGCTTAGATTCCAAAAGCTAATTGCCATGATAATAGGAGAGAAGCTGAGATGGGAAACTGGAGAGAAAGTTAGTATATAATCATGGCAATAACAACAACAATCCTTACTATTAAAGGCACAAAGCCTGAAATTTCAGGGTAGGGGACTATTCGATTACATCAACAACCCCAGTATTTCACTGGCAGTTAATATATCAACCCTGAAGAGATGAAAGGAAAAGTTGAACTCAGCAGAATTTAACTCAGAATGTAAAAACAGATGAAATACTGCTAAGCATTTTACCTGGCGTGCTAACGATTTCAGAAGGCCTGAAATTTGGGGGAAAGGATAAAGTCGATAACATCAACCCCAGTGCGTAACTGGTACTTATTTAATTGGCCCTGAAAGGATGAAAAGCAAAGCTGACCTTGGTGCAATTTGAACTCAGAACATAGCAACATCACTAAGCATTTTGCCTGGCGTAATAATAATCCTTTCTATTATAGGCACAAGGCCCATAAATTTAAGGGAGGGGGTCATGTTGATTACATTGCTCCCCCACCACACTTCCCAATGTTCAACTGGTACTTATTTTGTATAGCATGCTAATAATTCTACCAGCTTGTCCACCTTAATAATTAAAAAAATGACTGGTTTTCATTATTTCAACCAGTTTCCAGCAGTGATTCATTCGGTTGCTTGCGCGCTGCAACAGCAATCGTGATTCAAAGCATGTACATTACGCGTAAATTTACATCGACTGTTTTAAAGGGGTTAAATCAAGATCAGATCATACAAGGAGTATGTAGAACAGGGCAGTAGTTCACTGAGAGAAAGAGGTGAGAGAATGGGGCAATGGGAGAGAGAGAAGAGAGAGAAAGGAAAAAGTGGGTATGGAGGAGAACATAGGCGTAAGATGAAAAAGAAGGCCTGAAGAGAAAATGAAAGCATGGGCAGAGCGATGGCTAGTAGAGAATAGGCAAAAGTACCGAAAGTGAGATATGAAAATAAAATGAAGTCCTGATGTGACTGTGTAGTTAAGAAGCTTGATTCCCAACCATGTGGTCTTGGGTTCAGTCTCACTTCACAGCACTTTGTGCAAGTGTCTTCTACTATAGTTCCAAGCTGACCAAAGTCTTGTGAGTGCACGATTTGGTATATGGAAACAGAAAGAAGCTTGTCGTGCACATGTGTGATAGTCACTCACCACTGCATGACAACTGGTGTTGGTTTGTTTATGACCCCATAGCTTAACAGTTTGGTAATAGAAAGTGATAGAATACACTTCAAAAAATAAGCACTAGGCTTGATTTGTTTGACTTAAAGCCTTCAAAGCAGTGCCACAGCATGACCACAGCCCAGTGACTGAAACATGATAAAAGAAATGGAAAATAGACAAAAGATATTATATATATATATATATATATATATAAATCGAATTGAACCAGCCAGGATCCCTGGTCCGGTGGTACGTAAAAAGCACTATCCGACTCGTGGCCAATGCCAGCGCCGCCTCGACTGGCCTCCGTGCCGGTGGCATGTAAAATACACCAATCCGACCGTGGCCGTTGCCAGCCTCGCCTGGCACCTGTGCAGGTGGCACGTAAAAAGCACCCACTACACTCATGGAGTGGTTGGCGTTAGGAAGGGCATCCAGCTGTAGAAACATTGCCAGATAAGACTGGAGCCTGGTGCAGCCTTCTGGCTTCCCAGATCCCCGGTCGAACCGTCCAACCCATGCTAGCATTGAGAACGGACGTTAAACGATGATGATGATGATATGAGAGAGAGGGGGGTGGTGGAAAAAGAAAAAAGCAATAGAATAATCAAGTTAGTTTAACTCTTTAGCATTCAGATTACTGTTCAATGTAGTGCTTATTTATCTCCATTGTTTTGAATAAATCATGCATTATCTTGAAGCTTTGAGATTTCAATGATGTGATTGTTTTTAGAATGATGTCGTTGGGTAGGTACGAGTGAGGATAGATCTGGCTGGTTTGAACATAAAGCAAGAAGATTTGGGTTGAGTATGACTGATTTAAATGCTAAAGGGTTGGATACATGACAACACCTTCCAGTAGTAGTAGCTGTCCGGTAACCCAAGGTTGCCAAGTTGAAAGTCAACCAATAAAGATCAGTTGTAGCAGAATAGTAGGTTGACTCCAATAATCTTGAATCCCCCTGCAAAAAGTTAGTGAAAAGAAAATGTTTATTCAGTAGGTCAGAAGTTGAAGTTTCAAGACTGACTGCACTAGATATGATAGCAGAACAATAACTCAGCAACAGCATGATAGTCCAGCCTGTATAACTGATGAGTGGCCTACTAGATTGCTATTCTAGATGCTAATACTACCAAGATCAATAAGAGGAAATATCAACAGAATATTGGAACAGGTAATGAATAACTAGACTAAATGATGTCATGAGTCATAATGAAACATTTACTCAATTATCTCCATGTTAAAAGGAGGTATTCGTGGAACAATATTTGTAGCAAACTTGAAGAAGCCTTGGTGTAGCTGCTCAACTTGCAAGAAATAACAGCTATGCATCCTCAAAATCACATCCTACAATTTGTAAAAGAATGCATAACATAATGCAATCTTAGATTTTTAAAAAAACCCAGCAAGACAGTAATGAATGGAATGGTTAAAGGTTTTTTTGATTAAAACTAGGAATGAAATAACACAAGACAGGTATGGCAAAGGAGCATTGTCCTTGTTAACTGGACACAAGACAACATTGACTATATTTTAGATTATATTTCCATCATATGTTACAGCAATTCTTCATTTTATTGTGAAGGCAGAGAACAGTTACGACAGGCAATATACATAACAATCAACCAAATAGCTCTAAAGCACATGTGCCAGTCTCATGAAAAAACACCTAGCACACTGTAAAGTGGAAGACATAAGGAAGGGAATCCAACCATAGAAACCAAGCCAAATCAGACTGGAACCTGGTGCAGCTCTCCAGTTTGCCAAACCTCTGGTCAAACTGTCCAACCCATGTGAGCACTGAAAACAGATGTTAGATGATGAATAAGTTTGTTTAGCACAGCAGAAATGGCTTTTCTCTGAAGAAGGATCCTGCCTGAAACATTGAAATTTACATATTCACATGGAATACAAATTTATTCAATTGTGCAGATTTTGTTGATCTTCGCTAATGTAAATCAAGATTAGTTTCTTTCAAACATGGTTCTGCTTTTACTCTTAAAGCGTCTACTTCTAATCATTACTATTTAAAAATGGGAGCTTGCAGATGTCACAATGTCATGATAGGTCCCCCTTGGACTATTCATTTGAAGAGAAATTTTAAAATTATTCTGGACCATTCACTTCATATGATAATACATTTGGGAAAAGAATGACTGTCACAACATTACATTTTTTGTCATCTTTAAATCTGAAGCAAGTTCCAACTGAAGAAATCATTACAAAGACACAATGCAGAAGATCTGCAGTAGCTGGAAAGAAATTAGATATATTTTATTAGGTGTACAATGTTAACTTAAAGTTGCTGGGTATTATAGAGATTGGCTGATAAATGTAGGAATGAAGGTCATGTACATACTGGTTGAATTATTTTGACTGCAGAGAGAACATATTGGAAGAGGAAAATCAAGATGTACATAGGAAGGACCAGTGAAATCAGATTTCAGAATGTTGTACCCAACCATAGACAAAATGATAAAGGGTTGATGACAATGAGTGATATGATGTACAGTAGGCCTGTCTAGACAATGCCAGTAAGAGAAAACTGATATTATATGACAATGATAGACAAGAAGTTCAAGAGTAAAGCATTCTGATTTTGTTTTAAGATATTTCTGAAAAGACACAAAACAAAGCAGGCGATCCCATTAATGTATGTATGTCCTATTATATATAATTCATGTTATCAATACTACAAAGACATGGGAAATAATATTTACATCAAACCTCAAGGCAATGTATTGCATTCATTCTTTACCATGTTCCCTGCCTACTATTCAGCTTTGTAACAATAACATGAAAATAAAACCAAGCTGTAGGCGAACAACAGCTAAACGATAAATTTTTTTAAAGTCCGACTTGTGTATGCTTGTTGATAAACACAGCACAATGTATAGCTCATTACCATAAACAGCAAGGGCACAGTATTTATATATAGAGCAGAGTTGACAACTACCTTTAAATTTAAATAATAAAACATAAATCACTGCAGTTTTCCATTTGAAAATACTGTAAACACAACAGATAGAGAGTCAGCAGGTGTTGTCTACAAGTTGGTGATTATTTTAAACTATAGATATGAGGGGGATTTCATATGCAATCAAATATATGACAAGTAGTTATTTCATCAACTACAAAGAAAAATTACAATGGCAAAATGACTGATGTGTTCTCAATTGAAATGCTATATGCTACAAATCCATATTTCATTATTGGTTTGTTGCTGAGCTGGTCACTGGGCAATAAACAGAGCTGTAAGGAAGGCACACAACCAACCCCAAATTGCAGGACAAGCCAAAATTGTGAGAGAACTGTGTTAAGAAGAATTGATTATCAAACTAATTGGGAATATCAACACTGAAATCAAAACCTCTCATACTGTGAGCCAATAACCCCATGCCCACCCCAGCCGTGATAGAGAAAAAAATTAAAATAATCTTTAAATGATTTTTAAATGTTAAAATATTAAAGTATTAAATGATATCTATACATAGAGATATCATCATCGTTTAACATCCACTTTCCATGCTGGATGGTTTGACAGAGGACTGGTGAGTCAGAGGCTGCACCAGGCTCAATCTGATCTGGCAAAGATTCAACAGCTAGATGCCCTTCCTAACGCCAACCACTCCGAGAGTTTAGTGGGTGCTTTTTACATGCCACCGGCAAGAGGGCCAGTCAGGTGGTTCTGGCAAAAACCACGCTGAAAAGATGTTTTTACATGCTACCTGCATGGGAACCAGTCCGGCAGCACTGGCATTAACCACGCTCGAATGTTGTTTTTCACATGCTACCAGCACATGTGCCTGTAAGGCATCGCTGGCAACGATCACACTCAAATGGTGCTTTTCACATGTCACCAGCATGGGAGCCAATCGGTGGCCCTGACAATGATCATGCTCGGATATGCTTTTAACGTTCCACTGGCATGAGTGCCAATTAGGCAGTACTGTCATCGGCCACGTTGGCAATTTTGATTTCACTTGCCTCAATAGGTCTTCACAAGCGAGGTTTATTGTTCAATGAATGAGTGGTATTCATAAATGGGTTGGTTGAACTCACTGACATAGGCTATGGGCTCACTTGTGGTTAAGTATATAAATATAGGTCATTAATTCAATTTTTTCTACATAATCCCACTTACAATCCTAGAGTAGGATAACCAAGCACACCACACAACTTTGTTCATGTGTTACAAATTGTTTATTTTAGACATAAAATAATATAATAAAGAAATTAAAAATAAAAACATTGAAAGACTAGTTAGTAGAAAGCAGGGTATATAAATGTTTTATATAACTTTTCTTTTACCTGTTTCAGTTACTAGATATGGCCATGCTGGAGCACAGCCTTGAAGAGCTTTTGGTCAAACAAATTAACCCCAGTACTTTTTTTTTTTAATTTTGGTACTTACCCTATCAGCCTCTTTTGCCAAAATTCTAAGTTAGGGTGATACACACAAAGCAACATACACACACAGCAGGCTTCCATACAGTTTCTGTCTCCCAAATTCACTCACAAGGTACTGGTCAACCCAGGGCTAAAGTAGAAGACACGTGCCCAAGGTACTGAACAGTGAGACTTGAACTCAAACCCACTTGGTTAGAAAGTAAGCTTCTTAACCACACAGCCATGCCTGCACCTATATATATATATATATATATGTATGTGTGTGTGTGTGCAAAAAAAAAAAGAATTTCTACATACACTAATGGATTTTCACATGTATGAGGAGTATTCATTAAAGATTTCCCCTGACCCACTTCCTAAGGAATGAGATAGACGAAACCTGGCATAATTATTAATCCTTCTCTACATAACCACCACCAACAGTGACACTCTTTCCATCGTTTATGCAGCTATGATGACCTTGTCTGTAGAAGTCAGTAGGTTGCATCTGGAGCCAAGACTTTACCTCAGAAATAAGTTCATCGTCATCCGAAAAGGGCTTTCCCTTAAAAAAAGGTTGGAATGAGGTAGAAGTCAGATGGTGCAAGGTCAGGAGAGTAAGGGGGATGAGGAAGGATTTCATAGCCACACGAGTGTGCTTTCATCTGGGCAACATGTGCATTGTAAACTGGAGCGTTGTCTTGGAGGAGGTGGACTCCTTTGGTCAGCATGCCACACCTCTCTGCTTCGATGGCATCCCACAATTTCTGCAGCAGAGAAGCATAATATGCCCCATTAATTGTAGTGCCCTTTGCCAGAAAATCCATTATCACCACTCTATGTTGGTCCCAAAAGACTGTGAGCATCACCTTGCCTGCTGAGGGTTGGACACAAGCCTTCTTTGGAGGTGGTGAATTATCATGCTTCCGTTGCTTCGACTGGACTTTAGTCTCAGAATCATAGTGATGGACTCATGTTTCCTCCTGTGTGATTAGTCTGCTGGAAAAGTCCTCCTCATTTTCTTGGCACATTGCCAAAAGAACCTGAGAGCAAGTAACTTCCTGCTTCTGAAAAGGTGTGAGCATCCAGGGAATCCATCATGCAGACAACTTCCACATATACAAATGGTCATGAATGATTTTTTCCACAGACCCTACACTTATCTTCACTTCTTGAGCCAGTTGCCAAATAGTTATGCAGCAATCCTCTAGAATGGTGGCTTCTGCTTTATGGATGGTGTCGTCATCAATGGCAGAATGTGGTCATCCAGGAATAAGAGCAGTTTCTACTGATATCCGACCACATTTGAATAGGTGATGCCAGTACTTGATAACAATATACGATGGTGCATCATCACCATAAACTTTTTACATCTTTCATTTCATCAAAAGTTTCTTTTGGTACACAACCTTTCAAGTATAAGAACCTGATCACTGATCTGCATTCATCTGCCTCCATTATAATACTTTAGTCCACTTCAGCAGCTGTAAGAGACAAATGAATGTTAGTGGAGAGCTGCAATTTACAATGTGACACGTATGACTACACCTGTACAAGTTCCATTTCCTGCAATAACCAGAAATGGGTCAGGGGAAATCTTTAATGAACACTCCTTGTACATCCAGTAAAAGGAGTATTCCTGCTGTATATAGTATATATTAGCCAATAACTGCAGAGGTGCTTTGAAATGCATATCATAAGTTGTTATGCAGATAACATTAACTGAACCTATTTACTGCTAGATAATATTTAAATCTCGTTTAGTCCAAGATACAAGATGTCAAACCTTTTGTTCATCAAGCAAATACTCTATAAATTCAGCCAGTTGTATGTATTTCATTATATGCATTTCCTTAAAAACTAACATTAACTACAACACTATCTTGCTTCAGCAATCACCAAGTAATATTTACCACAGCATAAACATTATCTCCAGAAAACTAAACTAAAACAAACCACTTTTACTTAACCTAATTCTAACATCTGAAAATGGACATTAAGATAACCTAATTGCTCACAAATAAATCTTGTGATAGTGCCAGAGAAGCATAGCAGTAGATCTATATTAAGATTTCCTTGAAAACTCACCTTTTCCAAGAAGCAAATAAATCCATATAGAAGCACACATGTACAACTTTACTTGTAGGCTCAAACATTTTAAAATATTGGTTGGTGAGAGAGAAAAATATACTTAATAAGTGCAGGTATAGCTGTGTGGTAAAAAGCTTGCTTCCTAACCACGTTTCCAGGTTCAGTCCCATTGAGTGGCACCTTGGGCAAGTGTCTTTTACTAAAACCTCAGGCTGACCAAAGTCTTGTTAGTGGATTTGGTAAACGGAAACTGAAAGACTGTCATATATATATATACACAAAATAATTAACAGAATGAGATAAAAATCCAAGGCTGTGAAAGATTTCAGAACATTTATAAAGAGAAGGTCTTACAGCTGTTCCCTGGATATTTTATATATCCCTTCATCAGAGACGGTGTGAGAAAATGGTTAAGCAATAGTTATTCTAGATAAGATATGGAATGGAGAGTGAAGTGGAGGAATGAAAATAGATGTGAGATATGCAGGGATATATATGTACATATAAATTTGACATGGGCGATTCTTTCCTGTCTTGGGATTCTCAGTCAAATGGCAGGGTGGAATTGCGCGAAAAATTACACAGATGTGTAGAATGATCCAGTGGTGATGCTGGGCTTTGTATTTTTACACAGCTCCCATGGTTACTGAGATAATCAACTAAAATAATACTCTTGTGTTTATGAATGAGAAAGGAAGGGGTGATGTCATACTTGGTAGTGGGATGATGAAAATTGTACGCTAAAAAATAAAGCAAACAGCGTTTCAACTCTGAATATATGTGTGTGTATGTAAAAGGGGGCGGTGTGTGAATGTGTGTGTGTGCATGTGCAATGGAAGTGGGATGGTTCATCTTTGTTCACTTAGTATTTGTGCTTATTTTTTGATTTGGTTGAATCTTGGTTGGTTTTTTTTTTAGTGGTCAGTTATTTTTTGTTTTGACAGAAAAAGTCATTCTAAAATTGTTTTTTTAATGTAAGCGTGCCCAAACAAGTTGAACGCTTACACAGAGCAGGTTTTACAGCCACATCATCCAAACTGACCAGGTGAAACCAGGCTTAGCTGCTAGTATATATATATATATATCATTAGTGTGTCATTGTGTCTATGTTTACCCCCCACCCATCACACCATGACAACCAGTGTTGGTGTGTTTACATCCCCATAACTTAGTGACTGATAAAATAAGTACAAGGCTTAAAACAAATAAGTCCTGGGGTCAGTTTGTTCGACTAAAACCCTTCAAGGCAGTGCTCCAGCATGGCTGCAGTCAAGTAACTGAAACAAATAAAAGAACAAAAGAAAAAATCAAATAATGCCTTTTAGAGGAAAGAATCTGATCTACTTCCTTTTCAATTCATATTTTCATGTATTTCTAACTAACTAGTACAATCCTGACAACAAACATTCTCCAAACTCCTTCATAAGCATACTTAGAAATATAGTTTTCGTAACAGGCACAGGCATGGCCGTGTGATAAGAAGTTTACTTCCCAACTTCAAGGTCTTCTATTATAGCCCACATAAGGCTGACCTAAACTTTGAGTGGATTTCGTAGAGAGAAATTGAAAAAAAGTCCGTAATGTGTGCGTGCGTGTTAGTCCCCTTGTCTTAAATGTCTGTCATGCAAGCAGTGTCCTTCATTTCCAGTCTTCTGTGAAAATATGTCTAGCAATGGGGGAATATTACCTTATTTGGAAACAAGTGAAGGTTGGCAACAGGAAAGGCATCCAGCCCCAACGGATTGTCTGACCCATGCAAACATGGAAAAATAATAACGAGGATGATGGTGATACAGACTATATGAATTAGTATTCTCCACCAGAGTTACAGGACTGCCCTGGACTCTCTTATTTCAATAGATAGGTTTAACAGCAAAGTTCTATGATAACAAAAAGAAACTACAACCATTCCCATTAGTATTTAACATTTTTTTTTACTGTCATGGTCAGAAAGGTCAAACTGACAGCCTTGTTTCTAACTGGGAGTTGAGAGACTAAGATTATTTTTCTTTCATTATGCAAAACAATTCAATTGTCATTACTTAAATTTTTTTTTTTTCAGCAACTGATTAACATTTATCTTTTACTTGTTTCAGTCATTAGACTGTGGCCATGCTTTGAAGAATTCTAATCAAATGAATAGACTTAAGAACATTTTCTTTTCAAGCCTGCTATCAATCTCCTTTGCTTAACCACTAAGTTATGGGGATGTAAACACACCAACACACACACAACAGGCTTCTTTCAGTTTCTGTCTACCAAATCCACTCACAAAGCTATAGTAGAAGACACTTGCCATAGGTGCCACTCAGTGGGACTGAACCCAGTACCATGTGATTGGGAAGCAAGCTTCTTACCACAAAGCCATGCCTGCACCTATATCATCATCATTATAACCATTTTAATATCTCTTGTTCATAAAGCAGTGAGCTGACAGAATCAAATGTTCAGTGGCATTTCGTCTAGCTTTGCATTCTGAGTTCAAATTCAACTGAGGTCAACTTCGTCTTCTATCTTTTTGGAATCAATAAAACAAGTACCAGATGAGCACTGGGCTCGATGTAATCAACTTTCCCTCTCCCACTGAAACTGCTAGCCTCAAGTCAAAATTTGAAACCAATATTGGCCATCCATTCATTTATTAACTGTTGTTACTTAGCCCCAACATCAATTCTGATCTAACAAACTGGTGATTGAGAGAATTCCAGATACAAGTAGACCACTTTTTGGAGCTGCAGTCATCACATACTCTTCCTTACCTTCTCTTTAACATATAATTACTATCCTTCAACACCTGTTCATCATTCATTATATTCACCCCCATTACCTACCTTTCACTCTCCCCATACACACAAACTCTACCCATGTACACTCCATTCTGTCCCCATTCCTATTCACTTTGTACTTTCATGGTCCGCTCCGACACCTCATCATCCCTATTTCACCTCTTTTCCAGCTCACCTCTGTTACTTCCAAACACACTCCTATAATGTAACTATGTACCTCCTCAACAGCAAGAACCATGTTCTGTTCTGGCCCTTTCTTTCAAACTGTAACCTCTCATTTCTTAGCATAAAGCTACTGCCTTCCTTACTGTAGCGCTATTCTGTCAAAGAAGATATTAGTCTTGTCAGCAGCATGGCAACCCCATGCTGGTGCCATGAAAATGACACTCAATACATTTTTGATGCGTTTGGCATGAAGAAGGGCTTCCAGCCATTGAAACTATTATGAAGCAGACTTTGGAGTACATTGTGATACTCATATCTGTCACATCATGTTAAACTGTCCAACCCATGCCAGCATCAGACATGGACACTAAAAGATGAATAAATGAAAGGATGAAGATTTTATATATATATATATAAAATGGCCATTCGCCAGCCTCGTCTGGCACCTGTGTCGGTGGCACGTAAAAAGCACCCACTACACTCACGGAGTGGTTGGTGTTAGGAAGGGCATCCAGCTGTAGAAACACTGCCAGATCTGACTGGCCTGGTGCAGCCTTCGGGCTTCCCAGACCCCAGTTGAACCGTCCAACCCATGCTAGCATGGAAAGCGGACGTTAAACGATGATGATGATATATAAATATGGATAATACCATACCAAATTCTGGTGCCTTTAACTTAAGTACCATATTCAACTGAATCTCTCTCTCTCTCTCTCTCCTCTCTCTCTCTCTCTATATATATATATATATTATATATATATATATATATATATATATATATATATATATATATATATATATATATATATACATACACACACACACACACAAATGACAGTTTGTTTTTTTTCCCCACTATCTTTCTAAGTCCACTCAGATGGCTTGGGTCAACCAGGGGCTATAGTAGAAGACACTTGCCCAAGGTCCCCTGCAGTGGTACATCGTTGGGAAGCAAACTTCACAATCACACAGTGATGCCGTTGCGTCAAAATTTCCCTCTAGTTGCTAAGAAGATAAAAAAAAATAAGTATCCCTCAAATATGGAGTTAATATAATTGGCTATATTTTCCTTCATAATTTGTGGCCTTGTGCCAATTTTAAAAATAGTGATTCAATTATCTCATTTTCTATTTCTTAGAATGATTTTCCGGAGAAGGAAATCGCCTGTAGGCTAAAAATGAAGATATAGATCAAGTTATTTAGCCCTCGGCAGCCCTGATTCAGATCTCTGATCAAAAAGTTTTCAATTGTAACTAGACTATCAGTTTTTATCTATGTACCGTGTACACCAGACTACACTGCCTAATATGTCCTTCCCATTTGTACTTCAGTAGCATGTGGTTTGCGGAACATTCAGCTACTGTTTCTAACTAAATAAGCAACCACATTAGATTGATTTTGATCAAATAAAATAATTTGTATTTGCCTGGTTGAGTAGAAGGATCTGTACCCATATCTTTCACTGGCCCCCTAAGACCAGCAACACACATTGATAATATTCCTCTTAAATGGTCACAAATAGTTGACTGCAAATGAAATATGTGCAGGAAAGGAGTTCTGGGGAGGTAGTTGGAGAGCCCTTAATGGAGAGTGAGTATTTAAATGATATAGATAATTAAAGAGAAGCAAATTGCGAGTGCATAAGTGGGGGTAGCAAATTAGGAATGCATAAGCGAGACCAGCTGGCCAATTCTCAAAATCAGAGGCCACAGTAATATTGGCAGATAAGGCAACACGTCAAGTAGGCCATAAGTTGGAATGTGATAGTGAGGAACTTCATACCAGTCGGTCAAATAGCCTTTCTTTGAATGCAGTGTAAGATATCTGGGAGTGTATGTAGTATATGTAGTCCTAGTTATAAGACTAGTACTCCATTTCAAGTTAACCTGAGCTTTGTAGAGGATCAATAGTTGTTAAGAATCTGAAATATTTTCTAGTCCTTATGTGGAAGGCTAAGTTTTGTAATGCAGTGTTTTTTAAAGTGTGTTCACCAGAAGAGATCCTCACTGATGGTGAGATCTAGCATTTGTAGCAACTTCAAGGGTTCTAATCGCATGCTGCTTATATTTGGGATGATGGGGAGTAAGGTTTTATTGATATGTGTAGTGATTTTTATCTTTTTTTTTTAAGCATGGTTCTTATTCTATCTCCTTTACTGAACTGCTAAGTTATGGGGATGTAAACACACACACACACATATATATAAATATATATACACAATGGGCTTGTTTCAGTTTCTATCTACCAAATCCACTCACAAAGCTTTGGTCAGCCCGAAACTATAGTAGAAGACACTTGCCCAAAGTGCCACGCAGTGGGACTGAACCCGGAACCATGTGGTTGGAAAGCAAGCTACTTTCCACACAACTTTGTGTGCCTATACCATTGAAGAACAAATCAAGATTGGCAAGGCCTCATTGGAAGATATGAAATCTCTGTTCATAAAGCCAGTGCTGGTTTGTCGTAAGGTATGTAGGATGCATATTGGTTGCTGCCATCACCTCCCACATGTTGGAAGTGACTGTGTAAGGATAGAAGCTAGCAGAGCCAAAGAGGCTGCTTTTCTTGAGAACAAGACACGCTCTATTCTGTTTCCAAAAGAGCTTAGTACAATTGATGATGATTATGAAGAGAAGGAGGCCTAATGACAGAAGGGATATCGATACTGATGTATTTCTAATGTGAATGTAATATTCTGGTGTTTAGTTTTAAGTCAGAATTGATCAAATAGACCTAAGACCATCTTTTTTTTTTATTTTTCATTTTTTTTTTTAGATAGCCTATCTTAGACTATCTATAGAATTAGGAAACAGCAGTGAAAGGTGACTTCAAGAAGTTGAACCTTATGAAAGCAGTAACAAAGGACAGTATAAGTAGCAAGATGCTATGCAGAAAAAGGCCCTTCGAACCCATGCAAAGGTGGAAAAATGTATGTAAAATGATAATATCTAGGACTATATTATCACCTGCATCCTTACTAAGGAGTGTTTAAAGTTACTAAGTACCTCAAGTTCACAGCACAAAGAGTTTCAGCTATTACAAAATGTGTGCAGTGATTGAAGCAATATACGAAAGGATGCAAAGAATAGAGAATTCATGATGCATAAAGTGGGTTTAGACAGAGGGCCAGCTTGTTATAGTCGTAATAGAATGCAGAGACAAAGAGGAAAGTGGGTGAGATAGTAAATACTCATGTACTAGAACCACTAAGTCAGCAAAATAGTCTTCATTTTTGGGCAATGCTATCAAGGGTATTCACATATATAGTAGTTGTATTGTCCAAGATTTCTGAGCAGCAGTCTTTCGATCATAAACATTGGGGACTCATTGAGTTATGTGCCATTATTACACAGTGGGATAAATATTTGAAAGCCAATCTTTTCTGAACTTTATTCTATTTTGGGGTCATTCCAAAAAGCTCTACCTGCGACGATTTCATCTCAATCGAAGGAGAGGAGCTTTCTCCGTCCGGGTTGCGGATCCGTGGAACAAGCTGCCAGACGAGATGGTGAAGATGCCGACGACCGCTTTGTTCAAAGCCTCCCTGGACCTTAAGTGGCCTGAACTCTTTACATGAACACCACCCTGTACTTAACTCCATGTCCCCCTACATGGCCTTGCTATTTGCTTTTGAGCCAAATTAACTAACTAACTAACTAACTATTCATTCTAACTGCTTTATTTTTAACTTTGGAGTGTAAATGATCATCTGCCAAATGTAACTGGCCCAAATAAAATCCCAGCCTTGTATTAAAAAAAGAGAAGAGGCCTCAATTCTAATACAGTTATTGTCTCAAAGAAGTGCTTCCTAAGTGCATGGAAGAAGTCTACAGTTTGCTCAGTTTTCAAGAACTCCAGCAACAGTTTTTCTCCATCTCAACATAGGTCAATTATGGGAGTATTAAAAGTTAGTCTTAATAATTCGTTATTTTTATCTTACAGCATGATAATTATAAAATTATGTTAAATTCAGTTGAATATCAGTGTCAAAGTTTTTTGCAAGTCAGGATGTACTGCACAAGTAAAAATGATGGTGGGACAGTGATCTAAATAAATCTAGCTGTTTGCAAGTGATTTTACTCCTACTGCAACACTAACTTCAGGAAACCAACAAGCCACCTGGTCACCTACCGATCGGGCCGGCATACTAGCCAAATCGACTACATCCTTGCCAGAAAAAGGGAAAGATGGCTGCTTAAAAATGCCAAAACCTTCCCAGGCGAAGAATGCACCCCACAACATAGACTGGTAGTTAGTGACTTTAGGATCAGGACTAAGAGGGCGACTAGAAGACGACCAACATGGAGAAGAAGGGTCTGGAAGCTTAAAGCCCCTGCGAATGGACAGAGATTTAGAGATATGTTACTTGAAGCCTTTGACGAAGTGGAAGGGGGTATAGCTACACATGGGGTAGAAGACAACTGGACGTTTCTGAGGGACAACCTGCTGAAAGCCGCTGACCAGATTTGTGGCTGGTGCAAAGTCCCCTTAAGACCCAAAATAACGTGGTGGTGGAACAATATTGTTGACAGGGCTATTAGACAAAAGAAACAGGCTTGGAAGGCCTGGAAGAACGGTGGTAGCAGGGAAGGGTATCAGACTGCCAGAAGGGAAGCTAGGAGACAGGTCTATCTAGCCAGAGGGGAAGCAGATAAGAGAAAATTTGCCAATGTCCTGCGCCGTGAGGATGAAAGACTTGAGGTATTTCGTGTTGCAAGACAGTGTGTGAGAGAGAATCGTGATGTGGTAGGAGAGAAATGTGTTCGCATGGAGGATGGTTCACTTGCGCTAAATGAGGATGCAAAGAGAGAAGCTTGGAGACGCCACTATGAAAGGTTACTGAATGAGGAAAATGAATGGGATAAAGAGAGTCTGCCGAATGTTGACCCTACAGAGGGACCAGCTATCCGAGTTGATAGTTCCGTGGTAGCTAAGGCAATTAGAAGCATGAAGACAGGGAAAGCCCCAGGCCCATCAGGAATTACTGCAGAGATGCTCAAAATATCTGGCAGTGTCGGCTATAACCTAGTCACCCGTATAGTCAACCAGGTGATACACGAAGGAGTCATACCCAATGACTGGTGCAGCAGCATACTAGTCAACTGCTACAAAGGTAAAGGTGATGCCCTAGATACAAATAATTACAGAGGTATCAAGCTGTTGGATCAAGTAATGAAGGTTACGGAGAGGGTCATAGCCCAACTAATTAGAGAGAGAGTTAGTTTAGATGAGATGCAGTTTGGGTTCGTGCCAGGAAAAAGTACCACTGATGCTATATTCCTGGTAAGGCAGCTGCAGGAGAAATACCTAGCCAAAGATAAGCCCCTGTACCTGGCTTTCGTTGACATGGAGAAAGCTTTTGATAGGGTCCCCCGATCCCTTATCTGGTGGTCAATGAGGAAACTAGGGATAGATGAATGGCTGGTGAGGACTGTGCAAGCCATGTACAGAGATGCCGTAAGTAAGGTTAGGGTTGGCAACATGTACACAGAAGAATTCAAAGTAGAGGTTGGGGTCCACCAGGGTTCAGTACTCAGCCCCCTCCTATTTATCATAGTACTCCAGGCAATTACGGAGGAATTCAAGACAGGCTGTCCCTGGGAGCTCCTCTACGCTGACGACCTTGCTCTTATTGCTGAGTCACTATCAGAACTGGAGGAGAAGTTCCAGGTGTGGAAGGAGGGTTTAGAATCAAGGGGCCTTAGAGTCAACCTAGCTAAAACCAAAGTACTAATAAGTAGAAAGGTAGACAATCCACAAATATCTTCAGGAAGATGGCCCTGCTCGATCTGTAGAAAAGGTGTAGGTAGAAACTCTATAAGATGTACCCAGTGTAAGCTATGGACACATAAGAGGTGCAGCAATGTCAAAGGTAGGCTAACTGGGAAGATAGTTTTTGTATGTGGCAGATGCTCGGGAGCATTAACCTCCGAAAATCTGCAGAAAACAACTTCCGTCACTTTCCAGGGGGAAAAACTAGAAGTAGTTGATAGCTTCCGTTATCTAGGTGACCAAGTCAGTAGTGGGGGTGGGTGCGCTGAAAGTGTAACTGCTAGAATAAGAATAGCCTGGGCAAAGTTTAGGGAGCTCTTACCTCTGCTGGTGACTAAAGGCCTCTCGCTCAGAGTAAAAGGCAGACTGTATGATGCGTGTGTACGAACAGCCATGCTACATGGCAGTGAAACATGGGCCGTGACTGCTGAGGACATGCGTAAGCTCGTGAGGAATGAAGCCAGTATGCTCCGATGGATGTGTAATGTCAGTGTACATACTCGACAGAGCGTTAGCACCTTGAGAGAAATGTTGTACCTAAGAAGCATCAGTTGTGGTGTGCAAGAGAGACGATTGCGCTGGTATGGTCATGTGGCGAGAATGGATGAAGATAGGTGTGTGAGAAAGTGCCAATCCCTAGCAGTTGAGGGAACCCGTGGAAGAGGTAGACCCAGGAAAACCTGGGACGAGGTGGTGAAGCACGACCTTCGAACTTTAGGCCTCACTGAGGAAATGACCAGAGACCGAGACCTTTGGAAATATTCTGTACGTGAGAAGACCAGGCAGGACAAGTGAGCCCAGCCCACTTATGAATGCCTTTCCTCCCTTGGACACAAAGACCGGTTGAGGCAAGCGAAGTCGATATAGAACCTCATCCGACGACAGACACCCATCCCAACCCCCCATGCTTGCGAAGACATGTTGGGGCAAGCGAAATCGAAATCGAATTGAACCAGCCAGGATCCCTGGCCTGGTGGTACGTAAAAAGCACTATCCGACTCGGGGCCGTGGCACGTAAAATACTCCAATGCGACCGTACGACAGGCACCCATGCCAACCCCCTTTGCTTGTGAAGACATGTTGGGGCAAGCGAAATCGAAATCGAATTGAACCAGCCAGGATCCCTGGTCTGGTGGTACGTAAAAAGCACTATCCGACTCGTGGCCGTGGCACGTAAAATACTCCAATGCGACCGTACGACAGGCACCCTTGCCAACCCCCTTTGCTTGTGAAGACATGTTGGGGCAAGCGAAATCGAAATCGAATTGAACCAGCCAGGATCCCTGGTCTGGTGGTACGTAAAAAGCACTATCCGACTCGTGGCCGATGCCAGCACCGCCTCGACTGGCTTCCGTGCCGGTGGCACATAAAATACACCAATCTGACCGTGGCCGTTGCCAGCCCCGCCTGGCACCTGTGCAGGTGGCACGTAAAAAGCACCCACTACACTCACGGAGTGGTTGGCGTTAGGAAGGGCATCCAGCTGTAGAAACATTGCCAAATTAGACTGGAGCCTGGTGCAGCCTTCTGGCTTCCCAGAACCCCGGTCGAACCGTCCAACCCATGCTAGCATGGAGAACGGACGTTAAACGACGATGATGATGATATATATTATATTTACCATGTGAACTACGATGAAAAACATGAGAAAGATATGCTGTATAATTTTTTCTTTTTGTGCAGGGGTTCCTTGAAACACGTAATTTATTTTAAGGGTTACACAAGGGTAAAATGGTAAAGAAACACTGATGTAACCTATGGGTGCTATAATATGTGTGTGTGTCACATATTATGCCGAAAAGAACAGTTTACATAACAGTTAATACCAAGGTTCTTTAAGGTGGTAGGGTATGAGGAGAGATTTAAGTGCTAATCTTAGCATGTCAAATTACTCTATAGAAACATCCTTCAACACTTGAAAGGTTCTCTCATTGGTCTCTTTTAAACGTTTATGACATTGTCATTTGCAATAGAAAAGTTGCCAAACTATACAAAACCTGATAGATTATATTGACTGCTTATTAATGGGTATATTTTCTTTATTTTTGTCAAACATTCTAAATTAAGTTTTCAATGAGAATTACGCATGTAGTGCTTTAGAAATAACATTGATATATTTGTATGTTGCACTTATAATTTAGATATTACATACGTGTAATAGGAATATCTACATCATGTATGATATACAACAGAGACACAACAGGTGGAGTGGGGTTACTCCCCAGGTGTAGGGGCAGTGCATAATTTTCCTCTGGTTTACCATGACTTAAGTAAAGCATCAAAAGAATCTTTGCTTTCAGATATTGAGATCTCTTAGTATGTAATTGGCATTGAGTGATTTTCTCTAAAATCGCTTGAAGTTTAGGTGTTAAGTACATTTGCTTACAACAGCTAAGCTGTCCTACAGTTATTTTGTAGCTTATGTATCCTCGGTTGCAAACACACTCGTGTAGTGTTTTGAGTGATGTGAAAGGCCATAATGGTTGGAATGCTATTACAAAAACAAACAAAAAATAAAAAATAAAACAACCTAGGAAAGTTTTATTGTAAATTATATATATTTGACTGTATGTGGTGTTCAAGGAATACTTGAAATAACTTTGTAATAAGTGGAAAGTGGAGAGAAAACACTCCAATGTTATTCTATTGATTCAATATTAAAAAAAGATAACACCTAAAACTAAATGAGATGAGTTACAAAGTAATGTAGTTTGTATAAGGAAAGAAGTGTAAACTATGTTAGGTAAGTGTTTAGCCCAAGGAGAGCTTTGATAGGTACGGCAGTAAAGCAATAAACAGAAATCTTTTGCTTTATCATGCCAAGGTCCCAGCTGTGCATTCCAGAATGTAGTCTGACAGTTCGGACATACTGTACTCGGACCATGATCCACTCTAATACTGTCTTTTTGCAAACTTTCGTGGTGATCCCAAGAGAAATGTGGGGATGGTGGACTTGGTCAAAGCATGACAGTAGCTCTTCTTTGCATTTATTTATCAGTGGATGCAACCTAACACAAATTTTTGAGAATTAAAAAGGTTATTTGATGCATCTGCCATCTGTATGTTAAGAGGAGGGGTGTATCTTTATTAGGACTGAGTGGGAAAGATAGTATTTTGCAGACGTGTTGCGAGTGACCATGCATAAATGAGAGGGAGTATCAGGGATGGAATTTGATGTGGCGAAAGAACTAAAAAAAAAAAAAAGCCTCACTCATGTCCAGGTGATCATTTCGAATATTTTTGTTTCATTTTTATACATGGATTAAGCTTATGGTTTGTGTGCAATCTGTGATGATACAAAATGAAGTTGGTCTTTGCAGTTTGTTATGGAGATATTAAGGTCTCAGGCAAGACTGGTAAAACTGATGTTAAATCAAATGTACACTTGTGTCTTTTTCTTATTCAAATACAGAGCTTGCAATTGCTTTTAGTGTGCATAAGCCTTTTACTTCTTTTACTATGAATTCTATGTGCTGAGGATGATAAGGTACTGTATGTAATTTGAAGTGACTATATTTTACATATGCAGCATTGTTATGCTGTTGAATGTAACAATTGTCTATATTTGATGATTCTGGTAAGAATTTGGTGCGTGCATTCAGATTAATTTATCAAATGTAATGCTTATTTATTTTGAAGCTACAAAATACAACTAGCTTCAAGATTTTGAGGATGTAATTGTTTATTTTTAGAATGACATTGTGAGAGGCTGGATCTGGCCAGTTTCAACATGAAACCAGTAGAGTGGTTATGTGTCTTTGACCGGAGAATTACAGGAGGATGCAGCTAAAATGCCATGTGTATGAGACTGAATGTATGCTTTGTGTAACTGAATAGACACAAATTTTTAAAGGGAGTGATAAGACAAATTCTTGTGGTTCTAAATTCAGGAAATCACAGATTCTAAACTGCATAACTACAATTTTGTGTTCTAGTTTTAAGGGCAAGTGTGTATTGCCTTATTTTCAAAAGGAGCATCTGCTTGAATCAGTTCATGTACATATTACAGCTGTCCCATTTCATGCCATATTTCTCTACTTTCTGTATAGTAATGTTTTATATTGATGCCCCAAACTGAAGGACATACAACTGCCCATTACTTCAATGTCCTGAACTGAATGCCAGTTATCTTCATGTCCTAAATTAAAGGATTTCTGAACCCCAATATCCATCTAGAACTGTGTTTTATGTCTAGGAAATGAAAAAAAAAAAGTAAAACTAAGTTTGATTTCAATTAATTATATCAATGGCTATTCAGTTTTCCACTATACATTTTTTTTAAAAATTGAATATTATTTATTTCCTGGAGAGCAGGGAGGTGTCTTACTGACAAACTATTGTTCCCAATCAGATCGATGGTAAGATTACATTTGATTAGTATTATCTTGATTTCTGTTCTTATTGGTCTTCTTCATTCTTTCTTGTCCAATATACAAAAAAAAAAAAAAAAACGCACACTGATCAGGTAGATCAGGCTTAATGTGTTCATTTAATTTTTGTGCAATATCAAAAGATGCTTTTACAGAATGGCAAAACAGAAAATAAATGGAATTGGTAGAGGGAGGGGTAACGAGCAATCCCTTACAATACTGTTCAACTGTTATTTTTAGCAGCAGTCATGTGCTAGCTCTGTCGGTCAGTTGCTTTTACAGTCAAAGAGTAATCTCGGCTTAAAACAAGATGTGAAAAAATAATTGAGAAACAAATTATTTTCCAGATTTGTTCATTTCCACATGAATAGTGAAACATTAGGAGCAAGAAACAATGGAGAGTTCGATAGTAGTGATGGATTTACAAAAAGGTGAAAATTTGGTATTTTGAAGACAACTTTATTTACAGAATGATAATTTCAAATGTATAAAAAACATGACCGCTTAAAAAAAATAATGAAAAAGAAAAAAGTGGGGTAGGGGGAGTAAAAAAGATAACAGAAAAACAGCAATAATTTTTCTAGAAAGATATTTAACAAACTCGAATATCAAAGAATAACTATCATGGTTAAACCGAGCACTTTGTTCGGTTTAATAGTAACAGTTATTCTGAACTAATCTGAAACTTAGCTGACTCAAACAATTTTCAAGCTCCCAAGGTTAGGGATTTGTGTAGGTACGTTTCTTCCTAATGTAAAAAAAAAAAAAGAAAGAAAAAATGTGCTGAAATAATCTTTATTTTTCCACATCTTGTATGGGAGAACGAGCAAACTAAATTATTTATATATTTATAACTACTTATGGTTAGCGATTTTGAGGAAAAAGAAAAACACGATGTATGTGGGACTTGAACGAAAAGACGGTAGATATCAAACTACACAAATGGTCAAGCATGTGTCATGAAGAGATAGAGATGAGATACAGTAATAGTCATTTGTTTCTCAAAACAAAAGCACGTATAGTGATGTAAGTGAATCTGTACACAAGCGAAAGTGGATAGCAGATAAGGGTTAGTTAAAACAGAAATAAAAAGCTATGTCGGCAACAGTTGGTTTCGTTCTAAGATGGTTTATTGAGATTCATTTATGGGGTGCATGCAAGGCAGTCGGGGATTTTCCAGAGAACGACAATACCTTTTAAACGACCAAACAACAAATCTTATATTTTTGCATCTCGTCCCACCAACTTTTTACGGCAAAATTATAAAAGCAACATTTTTACATATATTCCATAGTAAATGCTGAGATAAATACATTCACGAGGAAGAAAAAAAAATGCTTGGTCATTAGCCGAGCATTCAGTTTGTGCCCGTTTCCCTCCTCCTCGTTTAAATCGAGGTATTACATAGATATTTCATTTACAACCTATAGTAGACACTTGGACAGTGTTTGGTGTGAAATATAAAATGAAAGTCGTGCGAGAGACAAAACATCGTAAATGAAAAGCGAAATGAGAGGGTAAATAGTGCATTTTTATATACAATACGGTTCCATTTAATAGTCTTCAGTGAGTTTAAGTTGGCAGGACTGAATATGTATAGGCAGAACAAGAAACAACATTAAACATACCTTGTATTTGTCAAAACCGGCAAGAATAGACGGTGTGAGACCGACTATATCAGCCATCTTGATAGAGCAGACAATATTGTAATGCGAGCGTTTGATCGGTAGTATATGCTCTATTGACCAATCAGAGACGTTGTTACAAAAGACAGTTGGGAATTATGTAAAGACGGATAGAGTGAGGCAGTGAATGGGATGGACGATATGAAGACAAAGAGGTGGAAGAGAAGGAAGCAGAGAGAGATTAAAAAAGAGATAGAGAGAAAACGAAAGGAGAGAAGAGAAACAAGGCATGAAAGAGAGACAGGGGGGCGATTAAAATCAGAAAAGAGAAGTGAAGCAGAGAGAGAGAGAGTAACGACGTATATGAAGAAATAAAAGAAAAAGAAATAAAAAGTGTGAGACAGATATTTAGTGAATGAAGCGAAGAAAGAACGAGATACGGCGGAAGTAAACAAAAACGTACAATGAAAGGTAGTGTGTGTGTTTATACACGCAAACAATTAGGGCCAATATAAAGATCCTCACCACTTAACGAAAACAAAAAAATAAATAAATAAAACCAGCTTACTGGGTGTTAACAACTGTGTAGAACTCGAATATGAAAAAAAAAAATGCGCAAACGAACCGGGGGGATGGGGAGAGGATTTTTGGAAAATTCACGAGATCCGATTTTCCCTCATAACTTTCGGAAAATGGATATATATATTGATTTTTTTTTTTACGGAATCTCACGTTTTCGGCTATGGAGAATCTGATTCTGAAAAAGAATTTGTTTGTAAAATTTCAATTTAAAAAAAGAAAAGAAAAGAAACCCTCCCCTCCCAATTCTACGGCCTTGGTCTTCGAGCAGGCTATTCACACGCTATGCTAGAAATAACTGCCAAATCTCACAAAACTGCGATAACATAATGAAAGAAATGTGTAATCAATCTACTCATCTTTCTGCAAAGATTTCTTTCAGAGTAATTTCCCGCAGTAATATAACAAAGTGATTCGTGTGAAATTAAAATGTTCATTTTTTTTTTTTTTTTTTGAAAGTTACAAAAAATATGAGTTGAAAAAAGAAAAGTAAAAATAGCAAAGAAATACTGTGACAAAGTGAAATCAAAGAGAATCATTTGACCAGCGCAAAACATCGTGTGTTTCTGGAACAGAAAATGGTCTTGCCCATTTGAGAGTTGGGTGTTATTTCTAGCATGTGGATAACCTGCTTGAAGGCCAAGGCCGTAGAATTGGGAAGGTGTTGTGTTTTTGTTTGTTTGTTTTTTTTTTCAATATATATCCCTTTTCCTGAAAGTTATGAGGGGAAAATCGGATCTTGTGAATTTTCCGAAAGTCCTCTCCCCCACCCCATCCCCAGGGTCGTTTGGGCAAATTGTTTTTTCTTTATTTTATATATATATATATTCGTTTTCTACACAGTTGTTTATACCACACGCGCTTCCACCCCACCCCCCTAACGGGTGAGGATCTTTATATTGACCACAATTAGTGTTGGATAAAACAGAGATATGTTCTACAGTACATAACGAAATACTTGACACACCAATAATTTAATGTCCGATTTCATTGTAAAAAAAAAAAATATTAAATATGCAAATTTACGTATCCAGTTTACTCGAATCAGTAATATACATGAGTTTATAAGTAATGCATTGGTTGATAGTTACAGGTGGTACACTGTTGCAGCGGGAAACTCCTAAGAGTCGAAACGAATTTACAGCTGTTAGCCTTATCCCAACACCGCCCTTTTTTTCTCTGTCTGAACATATATTGTGCAGACGGAATTGTTTATAATCGTCATAACACAATTGGCTAAAAAGGAGAAAAAAAATCCATCCTCATCAGCAAAGGAATTCCAGTAGTCTGGAAAATAGTTGCATGAAAGATATTGTGAACGATTCCAGCTTATAAAATATATTCCAATTGTTAGTATCACTGTAGCAATAATAATTATTATCCCAGTGAGGCATGGGGTTTTTGGGGGGCAGGGGGGAGTATAATTTACGAAGAGAAGAAAAGAAAATTTGTTAAAATCATCAAAAAGGTTTCATTTCATTTGAAGTTCATGAGAAAACAAATTTCTCAAGTGAGAAAAAGTAGTGTGAGTGTTAACCAAATTATAATAATTTCAAAATTTAAAGAGTAACATATTTTTAGCCGTCTTTTCATGTTACTCGTAAAAATCCTTTCTGCTATATGGTTTATATCAATGAGTTTGTATTTCTCACAAAACCTATGGAAGATGGAAAAACAGAAACCAAAAACCATTATTTTCTATAAATCTTTCTGCACTGTATTTTTATAGTCATTGAATTTTAATGTTGTGATTATCTCCCTTGTCATTTTTAACAAGAATTAGTCATTTGGAAAATTACTATTCTCATCACAATTTTAAAATATCTCACCTTACAACATCAAGTATGTTAGCAACAACTAAACTATTAAATCTATTTTACAGTTTCTTCAGCTACTATATAAAACAATAGAATTTAAAAACAATCAATAAAAAGGTGTATGGACATGATAGAATATATCACAATGAGAGAGAGTGTAGCAAGGTAGTTGTCATTCCATCTTTATTCATATGGTATACCAATAGAAACATTATCTAATGTGTTAGCTTTTTTTTTTCCATTAAATATGTGAGGAGTGATTTGGTTGTTGTTTCTAATAGGTTGCACTCCAACATAGTGACTCCTCCACATAGTCATTGTGTTTACCATTATGTTCAGCATGAAAATGAGACAGTGAGAACCATGATGGAAATATGTAACACTAATAAAGGGCCTCAGTTTTAGAGGGTAGAAGAAAATTTAACTGAACCAATGTTTGCCTGGATCTCTCTTTTATTATTCAGCAGAAAGATGCATGTTAGAGGTGACTTCAGTAGAATTCAAATAAAGAAATATATCCAAATAACAAAGGGCATTTTATTCACTTCTCTAAGGATTCTGTTAATCCAGCTCCTCTTCACAAAAGAAAAATGCCAAAAGCGAAGCTGCGAGAAAGAATAATGCATTGTCTTAAGAGTGGAGCTATATTAAGCAAGTAAAGAACAAAGGCTTCCTTAAATATCAAAACTCTTCAAGATATGTGAAGTGTGATGCAAGTTTGGAAAGAAAAAAACCTTAGAAAACAAGAAAAAGTCAAAGTTTATAAGCAATGGTCGACTGACAGCGTTCCCTTCCCTCACCAGGAGGAAAAGGTCAGAAGTGGGAAATGAGAGGTAAAGAATGGCAATTGGATAAAGAGAGTATAGTACAAATATTTGACCCAATAAAAGCCAGTTTTAAATGTATGTGTGCATCTAGTTATAATAAAAACTATTTTACATTAATCTGATGGGTTACTCTATACTTTTGTAGAGTACAAATTTATATTCTTAAATGAGAATATTTTTGGCAGTGATTTTGAAGTTTCAACCAGTTAAGCCATGATCAGAGGGTGATGTATTAGAGTTAGTCTTATATATTTTTGTTCCCATTTTTATACATAAATATATACACACCTATATGAGCTTCACTTTAGCATATATCTCAAACAGAATTGAACAAACACCAATCAAACTCTGCCTCCACAAACAGGAAGGTTAAAATCCCTATATACTAATCAAATTGCTTATAGAACAATGCTAAAGAGAAACATAAACATACAACCTTTACTCAAATACTTTTGTGAACATCAAAGCACAAGAGAAACAACTTTCAATACTAACAAAGTTATGACGTGCCTGAATAATCACCCCCAACCTTACAAATGAAAACAAGAAATTTCCTAAATGTCAACAAGACCTGATTAGCCTAAATTTACCACCTACATACTTTTGAAAAATAAGTTGACACACCCAATTACTAAGGGATTAAATACTGGACTTTGTACCTTTGGCCCTTGTATTGTCACAACAAATTATTAAATCCACCAAAATCAGTAAAAATACTGTCATACCTCATGCTTACCTAACAAAAGAGAAACAACATATGTGTTTATGAAGTTCAACATGCATTGATAAATTCTAAACAATAACATAACCCCAAATTTAATCAAAATGTTTCCAAAACACTTTTCCATAATAAACCATGAAAACTTTAATTACCACCCCACTCAAACCTACACACCCAAAGATGATTTTAGCTCAATATAGACTATATAAAGACAAAACTAACACTAATGCATTGCAGTGTGATGATGGTTTAGCTGGCCAAAACTTCAGAGTTACTCTTAACATTCTTGTTTAAGAATAATAAGTGTGTGATCTTTGCCTTGAGGAAATGTATAACATAATTACTTCTAAATTGATATTATTGAATTGTAAAAGTAATTTTAGAATGAAATGTTCTCATAAATATAGAACATTTAAATATTTCAATACTAAATAACCCATCAATTATGATTGCTTTTCCTACAAACTGATAGGCATAATTTTCCTAAAACATTTTTTAGCATATTTAATTGATAACTAATTGTCAGGACGTAGGATTTCTATGTTCCTATTCATTCATTACATACTGTCGTCATCAAAAGTTAAATATTAAACTGGCTTTGCTTAGAATATTATATTTCTTCTTCACATTTATTTTTGCATGCATTCATCTATTACAGATATTTTCTTAATTCACTTTTAACTTAAACTATTTTGAATTGCTTTGATAATATTGTGTTTGCATTTATTTTCAGATATGCTAATTTATAGTAATTTTATACCAGTCAAATTAATACACCTTTTTCTGCATCTAAATATTTGACACAACAGAAATGATAGTTGGTAATGTATGGTGCAATCATCAATTAAAGATGTGATTTTCTCCTTTCTTATTTTTGTTGTCTTATACTCTGAATTTCTTGAAATTATTAACAAACAATAACTCTGAGCACCTTTTCAAACTCCATCTGTCTAACACCCGTGGACATGTTTACAAAGTCAGAAAACAGCACAGCCCCCATGACTTTTGGAAACATTTTTTCACGCTAAGAGCTACTGATGCATGGAACAAACTGCCAGCATCAGTTGTTAGTTGTCGGAGCACTACATCCTTCAAAACTTCCATGCTTCCTGAGATTCGCCAACACTACACCTGATTTTCTCCCCTCGCGCAAGCATGTATCTGACTCATACACTGTTCACTTTCCAGACATTTCGTTATTATTATTTTAAGTGATATTTGGGTTTACTTGTCATGCATGAAGAATTATCTTGAAAGTTTATTCTATTTGCATTTATTGGTATCTGATTGTTTGATACAGTTAACCAAATTCATTTAACACCTCGTACTTTATAGATATCTTCCTGGAATTATTAATTCCTTTTACTTCTTGATATCTATATGAAGGCTGATCACACAGAGTAAAGCCACTTGGCACAGATTGACTTTGTACTCTGCTGTGCAAGTGCACTAAGTTTTAATGTTCTAACTCACATCCACTGTTTACAACAGTGCTTCAAAGGAACATGTGTAGTGTGTGATCATCACATTGACCAGGACAGAGAAAACTGAGCTGAGAATCTGCATCAAATTTTGCGAAAAGCTTGGCGATACCTGCTCAGAGGCCAATGCAAAGTTTTCAAAAAGTTTTCATCGTCCTCAACACAATCAAGATCTTGTACAACTGAAACCCGAGTGTCTTTTTGGTCAGCTGAAAACAGTTTTGACACGCATCTCATACCCAAATCTTCAGTGAAAATGGACTGAACTGAGCTGTAACTAATCTGCACATCCTCTGATAACTCATAGATGGTGATTTGTCAACTTCCCTTCACAGCTGCATGCACATCTGCAATGTTTTTCTCAGTTCTGCTGGTTGCAAGTCTCCTAGAACGTTCATAAATATCAACATATTTTTAGCCATCTTGGAAACGTCTGAACCACTTGTACACTTGTGGGCAGCTCATATGCTCCTCTCCATACACTTTCTGCAACTTTGTGTAGGCCTCTGAGCAGGTGTCGCCATGACAACTTTCTCTGTCATGGTCAATGTGGCGATCACATACTACATACCTTCCTTCCTTCCAAGCAGTGCCATAAGAAGCAGTAGTGAGCTAAAACATCAAAACTTAATGCGCATGCACAGCAGAGTTCAAGGTCAATTTGTGCCAAGCAGCTTTAGCTTCGTTGCTATGGCAACAGTCCGGATACTTATTGATCAGCCCGCACACATGCGCATGTGTGTGTGTGTGTGTGTGTGTGTGTGCACACACATACACACACACACACACACTGTTTCCCAGAGGATATTAACACACATTACTGATAGCATATATAATAATAATACTACAGTTGGATCCAAAGAAAAGATATCTAATGATGGCATGACAGTACTAATGATGGTTATTTCATATGTAATTACATTGCTACAGATTCTGGAAGATATAGTCAATTGTAATATTTAATATAGGACTGTTGCTTGATCAAACATGAAAAGATGAAAGGCAAAGTTAACTATGGTGAGATTCAAGTTTGGAACATAAAGGCAGAAGGCCATTATGAAACTTAGATGGAAGAGGACAGAGTACATAGTACTTGACTCTCTCTCTTTTTTACTCTTTTACTTGTTTCAGTCATTTGACTGCGGCCATGCTGGAGCACTGCCTTTAATCGAGCAACTCGACCCCGCGACTTATTCTTTTGTAAGCCCAGTTAAGTACTGGGCTTAAGTACTTCTATCGGTATCTTTTGCTGAACCGCTAAGTAATGGGGACATAAACACACGAGGCTATAGTAGAAGACACTTGCCCAAGGTGCCACGCAGTGGGACTGAACCCGGAACCATGTGGTTGGTAAACAAGCTACTTACCACACAGCCACTCCTGCCTGGTAACTTACCTGACTGGTAACTTTGTCTTATAAACACAGATGAGATTGAAACAGAGATCATAAATGGTCATAACTAAATTAGCACATGACCAATTTTGCCAATCTACTGCCCTTCCTTCATTCATTTTTACATCAGATTTTTTCTGATAGCATGGGTTAGACAAATATGATGTTGAGGCATTGTTTTACAAATAGATATTCTTCCTGATACTAATCTTCAGTTGTTTTGTATTCCACATGGCTTAAGAAGTACAAGGCAAAGGAACTGTTTATTGACAGAGGTGTAGGAGTGGCTGTGTGGTAAGTAGCTTGCTTACCAACCACATGGTTCCGGGTTCAGTCCTTGGGCAAGTGTCTTCTGCTATAGCCTCGAGTCGACCAAAGACTTGTGAGTGGATTTGGTATACGGAAACTGAAAGAAGCCCATCATATATGTGTGTGTGTGTGTGTGTGTGTGTGTGTGTGTGTGTGTGTATGTATGCTTGTGTGTCTGTGTTTGTCCCCCCAACATCGCTTGACAACCGATGCTGGTGTGTTTAAATCCTCGTAACTTAGCAAAAGAGACCGATAGAATAAGTACTAGGCTTACAAAGAATAAGCCCTGGGGTTGATTTGCTTGACTAAAGGCGGTACTCCAGCATGGCTACAGTCAAACGAGTGAAACAAGTAAAAGAGAGAGAAAAGAAAGAGAGAGGTACCAACAACAATGCCATCCGATTATGATTTTCATATAAGAAAGCACAGATGTAAAACAGAAGCACAATTTTACACACACACACACACACACACAATGGGTTTCTTTTTAATTTCCATCTGCCAAATTCACCCAGGGCTACAGTTGAATATACCTGCCTCAGGTGCCATACAGTAAGATTCAACCTGAAACCACATGGTTGAGAAATGATACAACCATACCTGTAACTATTCATTTATGTTAACAAAGGCAAGAACTGAAGATAGACATTACTAAACAACTGAACAATAGTATCATAACTTCAGTGAAGCTTTTTTTTTTAACAGGTATACATATTCACAAACATACATACTCAGTAATAACCTGAAGTCAAAACACAAAGTTTTAAAACTAAAAGCTATTCCTTAGATAACTAATATTCTTTTCTACTCTAGGCATAAGGCCCGAAATTTTGGGGGAGGGAGCCAGTTGATTACATCAATCCCAGTACACAACTGGTACTTAATTTATCGACCCCGAAAGGATGAAAAGTAAAGTCGACCTCAGCGGAATTTGAACTCAGAACTTAAAGACAGATGAAATACCGCTAAGCATTTCGCCCGGCATGCTAACGTTTCTGCCAGCTCACAAAATAACCAATATTAAAATATTGACTCGAATCAACAGTCAATATAAATAGACAATATTATGCTATTTCCATTATAGTATGATATTTTATATCACACTACAATATTATACTATTTCTATTCAGACAGTAAGGTGAATAGTTAAGTTAGTGTTAACGTTGTTAATGTAGCTGAAAAGCAAAAATCCAGTTAAAAAGTACAAATATGGGCTGAAAAGTTCATAGAGTGACTCTGAAGGAGTGATGGAATCTTGCATGCATTCATTTCAGCTCTCTTATATATAACATCACTTCTTTCCAGGTAAACTGACACCTGACTGTTCAAAGAAGACTTCAAAAGTAACTAGTAGCAACTTCTCTTGAAAATGGACAAAATATGGCATCATAGTGTTATCAAGTACCAGCGGGAAAAGGGTTTGGCCCCCAAGGACATTCATGCTGACATGCCATTTTTATCAACAGTGCAAAAGTGGGTAGCTGAATTTAGGAGGGGAAGGGAGAGTTTTACAGATGATCCAAGATCTGGACGACCTGCAGCTTCCACCACCGAGGATAGCAATGAATGTGTTCACCTCATATTTGATGAAGAAATACTGGAGGTATGGTTCAGTCTTGATAATTAACAAGTCTTATGATATTGGACATAAGTGGCTGTGTGGTAAGTAGCTTGCTTACCAACCACATGGTCCTGGGTTCAGACCCACTGCGTGGCACCTTGGGCAAGTGTCTTCTACTACAGCCTCGGGCTGACCAAAGCCTTGTGAGTGGATTTGGTAGACGGAAACTGGAAAAAGCCCATCATGTGTGTGTGTGTGTTTATGTCCCCGTAACTTAGTAAAAGAGACCGATAGAATAAGTACTAGGCTTACAAAGAACATGTCCTGGGGTCGATTTGCTAGACTAAAGGCGGTGCTCCAGCATGGCCACAGTCAAATGACTGTAACAAGTAAAAGAGTAAAGAGAGTGATTTAAGAAAATTATCACTGATGTTAGTCACTGAAGGAGTAATATGAATAATCCTATTAGGTAGGGTAGATAAGAGTGTAAATCAGGAAACCTAATCAAGCAATGATCAACCTGAGACACTATATTCAAGAATGGTGTGATTTTTTATGTAAGTCAGTTTATTGTGACTTTTGAACTCTAAACAATGAACATGATTTTAAAAAAATCTCTAGAGCTTCCCCTTTTAGTAAGATATTTTTGCTCATTAGACTTGTCATTAGTAAGTTATGAATTATTGAAGTGTATTTAAGAGTACATCAACACACATATGTGGGTGATATACTGACACATATGAGTCACTAATGGGTTTTAAAATAATTTCACAGTCATCAATTTTTTTTATTTAAAAAAATTTTTTTTTAGATGATTTAAAACTGTAGAATGGTGCACAGAAACATCTTCAAATTTAAATGAACAATATCCAGTCCATAATTTCTTAGTTTTGAAACTACATCACACATTATAAATTGTAAATACATTATATCAATTTTCAGTCTGTAACATGAATCAGCTAATTATGTAAAATTAAATATTTGCACAGTCAGTACTTTGGGAAGTACCCTCTACTGTAGCCCTGGGCCAACCAAAGCCTTATGAGTAGATTTAGTAGACAGAAACCTACAGCAGCTCATTATTTATATATATATATATATATATAGTATAGTATAGTGTTCAGTGAAGGAAAGGCCACAAAAAAAGTAATCCGTTTGGTGTATTTAATGAATATAGTATAAATTTTTATAAGTTACTAATAGTTTCATATGATGAAAACAACATGGACAGAATTTTATAACACATCTGGTGCCTTCATGCAATTTTCAGGCAGTGCTCGCATGGCGTGTGTGTGCATGTGTGCCTGTGCATGTGTCCTTCCACTGCTTGGCAATCAATGTTGGTTTGTTTACATCCTTTTAACTTAGCAGTTCAGCAAAAGAACGCGATAGAATAAGTAACAGACTTAAAAAGGGGTAAGTACTAGTTGCAATTTGTTTGACTAAAACCCTTCAAGGTGTTGTCCCAACATGACTGAAGTACAATGACTCAAACAAGTAAAAGAGAAAGGATAGACAGTTGGGTACAATGACTCAAACAAGTAAAAGAGAAAGGATAGACAGTTGGATGCAATATCTTACTGTCAGGCATTAATCCTAACATAAAACACTCACCCCCAAAATGGAAGAAATACTTCTCAATTATAGAATAAAAAGAACAGTCTTTGAATAGAGAATTTAAAATGGATGATTAAGAGATGAAAAGGTGGAAAATATTTGATAATTTTTCAAATGGATTTGATAAATCTACAAGACAAAAGAAAATGCTAAATGCTGTTGAGTTTAATGCATTCGAGCTTTGGCGTTGGAGAAGACTTTTACGGATTCCATGGACAGCGAGGCTCACCAATGGAGTTCTTAACCAGATCAAGCCGAATCTGTCACAAGAAGCTAGGATCACCAAGCATAGATTGGCATATTTTGGTCATCTTATGCAGAGAAAATCCCTCGAGAAGGACATCATGCTCGGAATGGTCAGTGGCAAGAGAGGAAGAGGCAGATCAAGAACCTGCTGGCTTGACACCATCAAGAGTGACACGGGAATGGCCATAGCCAATCTGAAAGAAGCGACCTAGGATAGAACTGGCAGGAGAACACTGATCCATCGAGTAACTGAGAGTCGACTTCGACTGAGTGGATAGATAGATAGATAGATTAAAAAAACAATGGCTGATATACATAAAGGAAACAAGTGTTTCAGTGGGTATGTAGAGATGATACACCGGGGGTGAAAAACTGGCAGGGGTTCATGATGAACAGTAAAACTTAGGAGAAAGTGACAGAGATTGACTTGAGAACTAAATCCCACAAATGAGATAAAATTAAGACATATCAATATATGTTGGATTGTAAGAATAAAATAGATGAAATATTGAAACTTAGGATTTAAATTTTTTTAAAGTAGCAATTGACTTTTTGTCATGAATTTACTCTTACTGTCATGGAATATAGAATGTTATTTGATATAAGGACATTATAATAGAGATTAATAATCATGAACTTGTGAAGGCTGATCTCAAAATGCTGAGCCTTACAAAAGAGATGATAATGGATTGAGACAATTGGTGGCTTGTGCTCAAAAATACCTGTTCATAACAGCAGATATGAGGTCCTAAAACCATTTTGTCTATGCTTATATTTGCTAGGCACTGTCCCTTCACTCATACTGCCCTGTCAAACATTCCCCACATTTCATCTCCATACCCAACCATCCCCTTACCCCACATGCTGGGTACTTTCCTACTCACATATTACCTCCACAAGCATCCCCAACATTCCAATCACCCTGCACTTTAACACACATTACATCCCCTAATTCATTGTGCTACCAGTTGCTCCCATCCCCATTTCCATCCTTCATTCTCGTTATCATTCCTTTCCAAATGCCATTCCCCCAATCCATCATAATACCTCGCATATCTGCTATCATTCATAGATCCTACTCATCTGTCATTATGCCCACTCATTATAGTTACCCCTAATTGTACCTCTACATCTCCTTTTCCACTGCTCCTATGCACTGCTCATAATCTCATATTCGCTCAACTGTCATCCCTGGGTCACTCCTACGTCTCTCTCTCTACTTGCAACCCATACTGATATTTATTATAAAGCTGCACTTCCACTTCTGTTCATCACTCACTATGTCTACCTCAACCTTAATGACTTACCACCTGCTTTTAACTCTCTGAGCCACTACACATATCATCTCTTACTTCCCGAGTGTTTTTCTCAGACAACCCATCACCATCAGTATACCTTTTCCCCAGATACTATTGCCCACCCTTATATAAATGTGGAGTAGCCATGTATCTTCTCCATAGCAAGACACATCTGCTTGTCCGTGGAATTAAATCCCCTCTCCACCTGCTCAAATATGCCCTCATTTAGTCAAGGGCAGGGCTTTCCTTTTTCCCCTTTTCCTCTCCTTTCCTGTTATGCAAGTTACTTGGCAATCTCACTTGTGCTAGTGGCATCAAAAGAGCACCCATTACACACTGTAAAGTAGTTGTCATTAGGAAGGGTATCCAACCATAGAACCTGTGTCTAAGCTGACATGGAGCATGATACAGTCCCGTGGCTCAGTGGATCCTATCAAACCATCGAACCCATGCTAACATGGAAAACAGACATTAAATAATACTGATGATGTTACAAGAACGTTTTTGAAAGTCTTCATGCTTTGTTAAACAATAACAGCTGCCAAACTAACTGTTAATACTTTCATGTTTGAAATAAATGTCATGTGATAGAGAAGACAACAGCTTCCTGTATCATCAAGTTTGTTTATTGCAATTACTCTTATGCAGCTAATGAAAAAAATACAAAGCAATATATCTGAAGACAATATATCAGTATTACTATCACCAAATGCTCAGTTAGTTGATAGGCAGCAAGTCAACTGCACAGATAGCAAAACTATTTTGTTTCAAACTAAGAACCCACATACAGTTCACTATAGTATTTTAAAGACTGCACATACATTTGGTCATAACAAAAAATATATTGAGCTCAGTTATAATAAAATAAACTAAGAGATATCAAAAATATTATTGGAATATGAATACAATAGAAACAATAGAAATATTCTCCTTAATAACATTTGTATTACTAAAAACACCATATTTGTAATGAGGCTGGTGGTTTTATTCATCTTACAGATTGCATGTCCGAAAAACTGATTTGATGGTAAAGAGAATGATTAGTTGACATCAGTATCACTATCCTTTATATATGTTTCTCTACTCAAGTTAGCACATCTGCCTGGAAGGCTGTATTTCAACTTGGAATAATGAAAAAACAAGAACTTCATTTTGGTTTGCCAGTTGAGGAGATCAAGCCATATGCTTGACCACATAAGACTTCAGTGTTGATCATGAAATTAGCAAAAATGTTTTATGATTTAAAGATGTTATTTATACAAACATCTTCCAAATTACTTCCTAGTTAAGCTCAAAGTCGAATCAATCAGTATTTAACCTAGATGAAAAGATCCTTACTCCACATAATATAGAAAATGAATTTAAATTAATAATAGTCTTATAGCAAACCCTATAGAATATCTTAATATCTCTGTTTTGCTATGTAAGTCTCAAGAATTAATATAAATAAAAAAAATAAGATTGAAGATAAAATCAATAACTGAGGAAGCATTTGGAAATTAGTTTTGAAAATATGTTTTGAAGCTGTCTTATTGAAGAAATATCTAATGGCAGGTCCTAAATATTATCATCTGCCATTTTTCACACAGAACCATATGAAATGAGATATAGTTGTAATATATCAAAATCTAAAGAATGAAGTTGTTTTAATTCATCAGATGTAAACAAACATATGAAATACATCAGCAGTTAGACATGCACACACATGCACGCACACACACACACACACACACACTGTTTATCTTTTACTTGTTTCAGTCATTAGACTTCAGGCCTTGAAAAATATTAGTCAAATGAACCAATCCCAGTACTTATTCTATCAATCTCTTTTGCCAAACTGCTAAGTTACAGGGATGTAAACACAAAAAACACTAGTTGTCAAGCAGTGGTGGGGGAATAGACACAAACACACGCACACATGATGGGCTTCTTTTAGTTTCTTATCAACAAAATCTACTCACAAGGCTTTGGTCAGCCAAAGGTGCCATGCAGTAGTGGTATGAACCCACAACCATGTGGTTGTGAAGCAAATTTCTTACCACACAGCCACTCCCACACCTATAATACACACACCCACAAACATTCTCACCTACATATTTTTACTTGTTTCAGTCATTTGACTGCAGCCATGCTGGAGCACAACCTTGAAGGGTTTTAGTCAAATTGACCCCAGGGGTTATTTTTTAAGCTTTGTTCTACAGGTCTTCTTTGCCGAACCACAAAGTTACAGTGATGTAAACACATTAATACCAGTTGTCAAGCAGTGATGCGAGGACAAACACAGACACAAAGACACACATACACACATGTGTGTGTGTGTCTGTGTGTGTGAGTGCGTGCATGTATTTGACAGGCTTCTTTCAGTTTCTGTCTACTAAATCCACTTACAAGGATTTGGTTGCCCTAAGGCTATAGTAGAAGACACTTGCCCAAGGTGCCATGCAGTGGGACTGAACCCAGAACCCTGTGGTTAAGGAGCAAGATTCTTACCACACAGGCTTCTTTCAGTTTCCATCTAGGAAATCCACTCATAAGGCTTTGGTCAGCCCAAGGCTATAGCCGAAGACACTTGCCCAAAATGCCATGCAGTAGTGGTATGAACCCGCAAACATGTGGTTGGGAAGCAAATTACTTACCACAGAGCTACTCTTGCACCTATATACGCACAGCTATATATACACGCCTATATATATAAAACACACACACACACACACACACACACATCTGCACACATGCCAACATGGAAAAAAGGCATATTAAATAATTATGATGATGATAATGATGTCCTTAAAATAAAATAATTTTAAAAAAAAACTTTACAAAAGTTTCTTCTGAATGTCTCCAACCCCTCTAGTATTTAATAACATAAAAAGTCAGATTTATTATTTTTGTTTTTTTTTCTGAACTACAATAATACAAAGAAAATTTAAGAAAAAAATGCATTGTCATTACGGTAAAGTTAAGAATATTAGTAATATTAGTAGCATAATTAAAGTATCACTCATGAAATACCCAAAACAATAAGTAAAAGTAGGAAAATAGAACATGTATGTTGTAAACTTCAGAAGTGTAGAGTGTTCACTATACAAAAATACAAATCTGAGATTTAACCCTTTTGCATTCAGGTTTCTTTGTCAAGCGTATTGCTTTTTCATTCACATTGTTTCGAATTAACCATGCATTATCTTGTAGCTTCAAGATTTTGATCGTATGTTTGTATATTTATAGACTGACCTTGTAGGGTAGGTGTGCTAGGTTGTATTTAGTCAGTTTTAACATAAAACAAGTAGAGTATTTGGGCCAAATGTGGCTGGATTAAATGCTAAAGAATAAACAGGCAAAAAGTGTTTTGGGGACTGTCTCTGGAAAGTAAAGGGTAGGATTTCCTTCTTTACAATTAAAGCTGGAATGTACAAACATAAATGTACAAACATATAAATTTCCAGTTATAAAGCTGGTCAACTAATGTAACAGTTATTTCCAATGAAAATATAACTTCTAATAATGAAATTTTGTCAATTTGTCATACAATTGTTTAATCTGAACACAAATTTTGTCTAATGTAAAATTTTTAGTAACCTTTAATTCCTGTCTAGATTCTACTTTAACTGTGGTTAAAAAAGGGGAAGTGGTCAGTCTTAAATAATTTCAGCCATACACCAAATCTTGGACAAGCAAATGATGAAACCTCTATGTGATTTCTCAACCTGCTTTAAATATCAGCCAAATCAAGTGTTTTAAAACACACACACACACATATTGGCTGATGTGGTTATACATTATCCATAGTCATGGATGGAATGTCTTTCATCAAGGTGAGCTCAATCGGGGCTAGTACCAATCAAAATCTCCTTATGGTGCACACACCAACTTCAAAATTATAAGCTAAATGTCAACTTTAGCAGTCCAGGATGGTCTCCCCTCTTCTGTCCAAATAATGATTGAACAATGGTACAAGACCACAAATACTGCTTAACAGGTACTTCATTTTATCAACCCTGGAAAGACAAAGGGGAAAAAGCCAACCCCAGAAGGATTTGAACTAAGAATATAAAAGAGTCATTCATAACTGACGCCAGGAATTTTGTTTGCCAAACTAGTATTTCTGCTACTATGAGGCCTTTCTCTGACTAAATACCAAAAATAATGCTATATTGCAAGGGCAAGAATAAAACCTTGTTTATTTACTACAAACAGAATACAAAGGTGACATGGGTGAACTATCAACCATCTAGATCAGTTGTGGAGAATATCTGAAATACCAGGAGTTTATTGTAAATACATATAAACCTGAGGTGGTACATCTACACTGAAAAAAATAATGAATCTTGAATTATTAAAAATTCAGTGCTCTGACATGGCCACAGCCTTAGGGCCGAAACATAAAAGAATAAAAAATGTAACATTAAATTACTGTTTTGGTATTAAGACTTAACCCTTCAATATTCAGATCACTTGTCAAATGTAATGCTTCTTTATTCACATTGTTTGGAATTAATTATGCATTATTTCATAGCTTTGAGATTTCAATGAAATGGCTATTCAATTATAGAATGATATTGTAAGGTAGGTGTGAGAGGACAGATCTGGCCAGTTTGAACACAACATAGGTAGAATATTTAGGCCAATTATAGCCAGTTTAAATGGTAAAGGATTAAACACTGTTGTTTCCTTATAGATTTTTTGAGAATATCAGTGGAAACAGTCGCAATGTGAATGAAACTTTGCCCACATGCACCTGCTTTCACCCCACCCAAGTCTAACTAAACACTTCGGGTATGTCATTTGTCCTGACATGCAAAGGGGTCCTCTATACAATGTAACTAACCATGAATTATACCACGTATCCTAAAATGCAAAATGTACCCCCCTTTCTGGCTTAACTGGCCACATGAAGCATACCATGTATCCTACATGCAAGAGGCTCCTTCCACCTTGATCTAACTGACTGCATAAGATATACCATGTGTTCTAACAAGTGAAACAAATATAAAGTAAAAATGTAAATATATATAACACTGGACATCATACCTGCAATTAATCCCAAACTAATTATCCTATAGCAAAAAAATAGCAGCAATAAGCTTATTAATTACTAATGCTTTGCTGACATACAAAAGGCTCACACCATTTGAGGAAAACTAGACACATTTATAGCTATGCATGTTAATAGAATGTTTATAAAGATTAGCTCAATTGATTTGGGGCGTCATCGTGGGTGAAATAGTGAAGGTTGACATGGCTGACTTGAGGCCAAACAACATAGACATATGATCAGACATTCAAACCATGAACACCCTCAACTTACTTCTTCTCATTATAATCCAGGACTGTTATAACCAATGTGTTATGTCCCTTTTTGAAGATGGTGAAATGTGATTTGTTGCAGGTCACCAACTACATAGAGGCTTCCTTATAAGCTTGATTATTTCACGTTCCAATTTAGTTTAATGATGTAGTGCAATTTCATTTCATATAGTGCAGGATTTTGACTGGTTTCTACTTTGGTTTCATAGCTCACTCAGGAGAATGGCCACAACCTTTTGCATGAACTCAGAAGTTGGGTAGGGGATATCAAGATAAACTCAGACTGAGAACTTGGGTCAAGTGTTTGAAACAGAATTAGTACTCCACGAAAAGGAACTCAAGGAAAGCAGGGCAGATGGAAGGTTTAAACCAAACGATGGATTAGGATTTGTTCTGACTGAACATATTTTGAGAAAAAAAAATATAACACAGCACACTAATTTTGAATGGCAAAAATGAAGATTCAAATCTTTGTAATGTTGAGAGAGCTTTGGGAAGGTAATACATTTCCCTAACAATGTAACAAGATATAGCAATTTGTTAAACAAATCTACTAACCATGTCACAGACGGGGAACTGTGGTGAAAATGGATTAATCAGTTTGGATACACATTTCTTGCAGACTACTCCTTATGGAAAAAGAATGTGATGAAAAAAAATATCTTGATAGTCACATTGTACCTCAAATATTATGACAGGGTGCAGTGAGTTTGCACATGAAACTGAAGCATGCGTTAAACATGACCTGCATCTAAAAATAATCAGGAAGTTACACAAAAGTATAAACATTATTTAATGTCACATGCTTTTTACACCTATGAACCTAATCATTCTATTCTGCATATTTAGAAATATTACACTGGGGCACAGAAATTTAAAAAAAACACCAAACGAAAAAGAAATCATAGCTGTGGTATATCATTACATGCTGATGACAGTTGCTGTCAAATCTGAAAATGTTATTAAGCTGGTGAAAGTATGTGCAGGTAAGCTGCATGCAAAAGAAGTTTGCTTCACACCCATGTTGTTCCATGTTCAGTGACACTGCATAGCAACATGTGCAAGTGTCTTCTTCTGTAGATCAGTTCTGACTTATGCCCTATGTGAGTGAATTTAGTAGACGGAGACTGTGAAGAAGCCCATCATTTACCACAACAAATATTCCACCTATTATTATCTCATACACATATGCTAGCTACTGGAACACTGTGAGCTGTAGGGGTGGTATTGCTTTGCTTTCATAGATTTTTTTTTTATATTACTAGTGGAGAGAGTAAGCAGAGCAATAACAGGTAGATTTTGCAGGACTTTATGAGGTTTTAAATATTGTTCATGTTGATATTTATAGAGAAAAGTGGTGCAGATATGTTTAATGCTTGGTTTAGTAGGAGACACAGAAAGACTGACAAGTGGAAGTATCAGGTTGGTTTTAGGTAATGGGACAGTGGTGGTATGAAGCTTGTAGTAGCAGTAGTTATGGAGCTTTGGAGTATGCATAGTATTAGTAGTGATGGACAGTGATGGTATGGAGCTTATAAGTAGTAGAGCCTACAATAGCAGCAGCAGTGATGGAGTATTGGTATGGTGCTGTAGTAAAAGCAATAATGGGATATAGCTTAAAGCAGTAGTCACGGACAGTGAAGGTATGGGGCTGCAATAGTAGCAGTGATGACAGCAGTGGTATGAAGCTAAGAGTGGTAGCAGTAGCGATGGATAATGCTGGTATGGAGCTGCAGCAGCAGGGGAAACAGTGAAGTGATTAAGGTGCTGCTATCAAATTCCAACCCTGTAGTAGACACCAAATTGGTGTTTTATATGCAGTATATTACTCTTGTCCATGAAGGCGGGAACTAAGCATTACTCTGCTCATGAAAGTGGTTCAGGGGGAGGTAGCAATAAATTCAGTTTTTGTTGTTTTTTGTTGCTTTTTTATTTTTTTATTTTTTTCCTGCTTTTTGTTTTTAAAATTCTTAATTACCATGCAAACACATAAATCTTCATAGATACCAAATTTATGACAACATATTTCCACTCATTCTTTCCTTGCATGAGTTTTGGATAAAATCAAAGAGCAAAGCAATATTATATCTTCTGCCATTCATGAAGATTCTGTACTAGTCTATCATCAAAATCAAATTGATTGAAACTGATATGATAATCAATGTTTTATATATATATATATATATATATATATATATATATATATATATATATATATATATATACACACATATATATATATATACACATATATATAAGCAGAGACAGGTGCTGTCTGCCTTCAGAGAGAGAAGCCTTTCCTAAGTAATACAGGTGCAGTCTATTTTAAAAATACATATCATCAAAGACAGCTGCTATCTATTTGTCATCTACCTGGTCATGTCCCCATATACAGGTACCATCTACCTGAGAAATATATGTCCAAGAGATAGGTCCCATCTACATCATTTACATGGAAACTAAGCATCATTATTGACCAACTGATGTGCCTTTGTTGTTTAAAACCAAAACAGAATTGCTCAACCACACAACCTAGTCCCTAATGTAGATCAGACATAGGTAATTTTATAAATTTGCTGTGGTTTTGCTAGTTTTGTATTTTTTTTTTCTCAGTGATTTGCAAAGCTGATTCAATTAATTGAACCACTTTTAGTTCAATGTAAGATAATTTTAATTCTTGACACACAGAAACCAGTTTCTCTGGCATGAATATATGGAAAAATAGATGTTGGACCATCAAAGGAGCCTACATGATTACTCCACCTGTTAGAAATAATAGCAAAATATTACTCAAATCACACCCTATCGTCTTAAAAAGGAAAAACACATTGGATAATGTCTTTTTATAGCCTTGTTAGAGAAAAGCAGAGAATTTATGGCTTGTGGAGTAAAATGGGGAAAGAAACTAAGACCCCTGTGATACTATATTACAAAGAGTCATCACATAAAGAGTTATTCTAAGATTTGGTTCAAATAGTCTCTACAGATTGAACTTCATATAAAGCAACAAACAGTCAAGTGATGGCGTTAAAACCCATAAGATAGATCAAGTTTCCCATTTGATGTCTGTTATATGTAGTCCTACACACACCATTACGAAATAAGACAAGATGGTCAAGGCTAAATACCTTTAATCATAGGTCTGCTCAGTCAGGACTGACCTGGGACTAAATACCAACATCTTTAGGTTACAACTAATACAAAATTATATCAACCGAGTTGGTTACAATAGAAAATATATTAGTATGAGAAAACATTAAAAAAAAACACACACACACAAATATAATTCATGAAATACAGATGTGTATAATATTTATAATGTGAATACAAACATGGAATGGCAGTAAACTGCAATATTTTGTCTCAAAGAAACCTATCAAAGAGACATGTGTAAAAACAAGGAATCACTGAGAAAGCCAGTATATCTCCAGGTACATGTTTTGAGCTAATTTGGTCATCATATCAAGATACTGAGTTGCTCTAAGACTTGCTTCAAATAGTCACAAAAGAGTGTCCTCTGGAAATTCTGAGCTAAGCTGTAAATGCTTGTTCTGATATAAGAATTAATAAACAAAACATTTAATGAGTTGTGTAAAATCTAATATTTTCACTGGAAACAGGTGTTACATTAAAATACCAGTGTGTATAACAATGTGAGTATAAGTGTGGGATGATACTTAGTTATAATATTTTATTTCAGAGAAACATCTCATAGAGACATATAAATGATAGAAACTTTACTGTAGAGAGACTGCTTGGCATTCAAGTCATTACATTTTTTATAGCACATTAAAACTTAACAAAACTATGAAATGCCACAACACACACACATACACATATATGTAATTATATTTCTACTATACTCTTACCCCACCTCTCCTATTCATCTTGGCTCTTCTGTTCTCTTTTGTTCGATTCATTAGCTAGGTAGCTGAGTGAATAAATGCACAAGAGTAGAGAGGACTCTAATGCAGTACAAGGCAATTCCCGAGGGGATGGTACCACTATGATTTCATCTAGGATACTTTGCAAAATAGTTGGGGAAATGAGATATGGGGTGCTAGACATGATCCTTTGGTCTTGTCAAGAACATGGTAATCCTTTATAGTACTGGTGCCATAGTAAAATGCATCCAGTTCACTGCAAAGTGTGGGATTGAGAGGACTGTTTAGTCTTTTTGAAGACATGGCAAGACGCTAATGCTAGTGCTCTGATAAAATGTACCCAGTACAATCTGTGAAGTGGTTGGTGTAAGGTAGGATTAACCAGTCATAGAAACCAAGTTAAATATAAAGAGATATGGTCCTTCACCCCATATACATACAGAAAGTGAATGGAAAACAATGGCAATAATATATTTTATGCTGTCTTTAAACTCAATGTTTTCAAGTTGACAGTAGTTACAAAGGCCTGTCTGGAATATAATTTTAATTCCAGTAACAATCCAATTGAAAATGGTATCTAGCAAATTGTTAGTCATCAACTTCACCTTCTATACTCTTTTACATACGACATTCATAATAAGCATTACATACCAGGATACAGCACAACCAGACTTCCACTGAATCTACAGTCACTACACAAAGCATTTACTGAATGCAAGCATAATAATAATCTCGGATTAATTTGCTATGTAACATCTAATTTACATTCTTAAAATAAAGTCATTAGAAATTTACAAAGCATTTTATCTAAACTAATTACAGCAATGTGAAATGAAAAATGAGAGTTAATGAAGTTATGATAGAACTCATTGGGGTTCATCCACAAAGAATGAATTTATAATTAGCCATAGTTTAGCCTTAAGTCAGACTGAATCCAGCAGATCTGTGATCAAAGGTATTCCATCAAGGACTACATTAATCCAAAATGTTCTTCCATGAAGCTTGAAAAGTGTGAGCGAAAATTTGGTTGCAATTTCTAACAGGACAAGCACCTTTGTAGAAGCTCCCTCATTCCTCTTTCAACATTGTTTCTAATGTAGACAAAAGACCTAAAAACGTAAGGCATAGGGTTAGTCCTTTAAATTGAACCTATTAAATTAAATATTTGACTGGAACTCTATTTTATCAATTCCTGATGGATAAAAGGCAAAGTTGACCATGGCAGGATTTGAACTCAAAACGTAAAGATCTACAAGAATTACAGCAAGACATTTTATCTAATGCCCTAACATTCTTGCTCTTAATGATCTCTAACCTCGTATTTTTCATTAGCTTGGCTTCATCAGCAGTTTGTGTTTTTATTAGATTTCGAAAGTTGTGTGTCATGATAATAAGAGAAGCCGACACAGGAAGCTAGATAGAAAATTAGCATCATCTTTACAATAACGATGATTGTTTTTCTGAGTTTTAAATCAAGATAACATCGATACAAGAATTGATCTCATCACATTTTTGAGAGAGAATTACTTTAAATCTGTGAATTTGCCATTTGCTATGCTTATAGTGTTTGTATGTGAGACAAGGTTAGACATATGGTAATATATGGTTGAGGCGGCAAGCTGGCAGAAACGTTAGCACGCCGGGCGAAATGCATAGCCATATTTTGTCTGCCGTTACGTTCTGAGTTCAAATTCCACCGGGTTCGACTTTGCCTTTCATCCTTTTGGGGTCGATAAATTAAGTACCAGTTACGCACTGGGGTCAATATAATCGACTTAATCTGTTTGTCTGTCCTTGTTTGTCCCCTCTGTGTTTAGCCCCTTGTGGATAGTAAAGAAATAAATATATGGTTGAGAGCAAAGGGAAAATGAGAGAGAGAAGACAGGGGGATAATTCAGTGGTGACAAGAGGCATTGACAAGGAGGGAAAAAGAAGAGGATGAAAGAGAGAGAGGGATAGGCTCAGAGAATGTGAGAAGGGAAATAAGTAGAAGGAAAGAGATAGCAGAGAAAAGACAGGAATGACAGGATGAAAAAGAGATGAAAATAAAATAGAAGTGAAACATGGAAAACAGACAAAAGCAATAGAGAGAGAAGGGTAGAGAAACAAGGCTGGAAACATCATAGAAAAATGGGAGCAGCAGTGGTAGGAGCGATAGTCCATTAACCCAAGACTATAGGGTTAAAATTCAACCAATGAAAATTGGTAATACCAGAATATTAGATGAACTCTAAAAGGTGTTATATTCTGTCTTTTGGCAAAAACATTTTTGTACCAAATTAAGAGAAAGTATTTATTTAGTCCGTCAGGAGTTAAAGTTTCAAGCAGAATGACCACACTAGACTTGATAGCAGGACAATAGCTCAACAGCAGTATGAAGGTCCACCCTGTACAACTGATGAACAGCCAGCTAGATAGCTATTTTAGGTGCTAATACTACCAAGATCAACTTCCAGATCAATAAGAGGAAATAAATGCAGCATATTGGAACAGGTGATGAACAACTAGACTAATTGATACCATGAGTCATAACCAAACATTTACTCAATTACCTCCATGTTAAAAGGAGGTACTCATACAACAATATCTGCGACAAACCTAAGAGAACCTCAATTTAGCTGTTCAACTTGCTGAAAATAGCAGCTAAAGCTCCCTAAAAAAAAATACACTATCATTTATATAAGTAGAATACATTGGATAACACTGTTCTAGATATACAAAAAAAAAAAAAAAACAGGACAGTAACAGATGGAATTATCATAGATTTATTGACCAGAACTCGAGGTGAAATGGCAAGGCATCACTGTCCCTGTCACTTAGCTAACCCCTGCTTAAGCAGATCAAATGGTGTTAAAATGTTTGCTATTCATATTTATTTGATTCTAACAAAAAGGTGTAACATTATAGATTATTAGGATATTAGGTGTTGAGTGGAGTGACGATTTCTCTCCCATCACTGGTACAATGTTCATAAATAAGCACAGCACTTGACTCTCAATGGACTTGTCTATCTGAAAGTAGGACAATTATAGCTAACTACCATTAGCAGCAAGGGCACTGTATTTATAGAGCTGAATTAACAGTTAACTTTAGATTTAAATAATAGAACAGTCAATCACTGCAGTTTTCTCACTGAAAATACTGTAAATGAAGCAGATAGAGAATCAGTATGTGTTGGATACAAGTTGGTGAATATTTTAAACAATAGACACGATGGGGGTTTCATAAGCAACCAAATACTTTATAAGTAGTTATTTCATCAACCACTGAGAAAAACTACAATAGCAAATGTCTCCTGGGGCTAAATTACAGCAACATTCGTCCTAAACCAGGACTGCCATGTTATGTTGGCAAAAATATTTACTCCAAAGTACTGTTGCTGAATATCTCTCGTCGTGAGATTTTAAAAAATAGTAATTTTCTAATGTTTACAATATGGTGAAAATAAGTCCCATAACTCATTTAGTAACAGTGTAATACTAAAGTATTCAATTAAATAAAGAGTATCTATAGAAAAATTGGCTTGATGGTTCCTATCTTTCTCCACGAAGTTCGGGAAGCATGTGGTTTAACCCTTTAGCATTCAGATTATTCTGTAAAATGTAAAGCTTATGTATTCACACCATGTAAAATTAATCTTGTATCATTTCATGGCTTTGAGATTTCAATGATGTGATTCTTTATTTTTAAAATGACACAATAAAATAGCTATGAATGACTATATCTGACTAGTTTGAACATAAAATAGGTAAAATATTTTAGCCAGATATGGCCGGTTTAAACACTAAAGGGTTAAACCAAACAAGTTAACAAAACACAGCATCTCCACTGCTTACATTGCACTGTATGAACTAATGTTACCTATTTATTAAATAATATGAGCAAGTGCTAAAAAGCTCCTGGCTTTTAGGGTATTATGAAAGGTCAAGTTGGCATCCAACATTCTAAGTTCTTTTAGAGGGTTTAGGAAAACTGAAGGACCACTGTAACAAGTGTGTGAATCTGAGAGGGAAATATGTTGAATAAAAACATAATTAACTGATCCTCCTGTTCTTTCTTATACCCAAAGACAGGAACTTTTCATCACCTCCTCCTACATAAACCTTTTGTTCAGTCTAACATACAATATGTCAACACTTTTTTCATAAACTCAGTCAATTATCAGGTATTTATAATATGGATTCTCTAGAAATCTAACAATCATTAATTTGTTTCATTTTGACTGCAGGCATGCTGGAGCACCACCTTAATTAACTCCAACAAGCTTGCTTCAGTGACCACCTTGTAACATTTACAATTACTCAAACATAATTCATCTCCAGAAAACTAAAATAAACTACTTTCACTTGACCTAATTCTGGCTTGGTGGGGAGAGGTGGAATGGACATCAAAATAACTTAAATACTCACTATAAATAACGTGATAGTGTCAAAGAAACACTACATCTATTTTAAATATGATTTCCGAAAAAACCTACTCTTTCCAAGAACCAGATAAATCCATATGGAAGCACATACATACAACCTTGTTTGTAGGCTCAAACATTTTAAAATATTAGTTGACAAGAAAGAAAAATGTATGTAACAGTCATGTTATGTCTTTCATAGAGAAAGAATCTGACCCTTTAATTGTCATGCAAAATTTAGGTACACTCCTGATAGCTAATATTTCCAAAACATTTTCACAAACATACTTAGAAATATATTTCGTTTTTGGATTTAGTTTGCAAGATTCTTTATGTGAGTTCATGTGTTGAAGCATATTCTGTTGTGTCTGGGGAGAGTCATTTTCTTTTTGCGCCTTATAATTTAACACACCAGTAAAATTTCCATTTATTTCTTATTTTTATTTTCCTAAACTTTGCGTTGTGTCTTGCATTCTTCTCAGTAGTCTTGAGTCGAGACTATTGAAAAGGTTGCAAGACGCAACAAAAATTTTAGGAAAATAAAGATAAGAAATAAGTGGAAATTTTACTGGTGAGTGTGTTAAATTATAAGGCATGAAAAGACACAACTTAGAAATATAGTTTTCATAATAGTCTATCAATGTTATAGGATCAACCTTCACTCCTTAATTTCAATAGATAAATTTAGCAGCAGAAACTTATAACCACCACCATTAATGTCTAACATTTTTCTTTACTGTCATAATTGGAGAAGGTCAGTTTGACAGCGGAGCATACTGGCTTCATTCCTTGCAAGCTTACACATGTTCTCAGCAATCACGGCCCATGTTTCACTGGTACATAGCATAGCTGTTCACACACGTGTCATACAGTACACCTTTTACTCTAAGCAAGAGGCCCTTTGTCATCAGCAGAAGTAGGAGCTCTCTGAATTTTGCCCAGGCTATCCTTACTCTAGCAGCTACACTTTCAGAGCATCCACCCCCATATATATATATATATATATATATATATATATATATATATATATATATATATATGACGAACTTCTCTCTTTAGTTTCCATCTATCAAATCTACTCACAAGGCTTTGGTCAGCCCGAGGCTATAGTAGAAGGCACTTGCCCAACATGTCATGCAATGGTACTGAACTAGGAATCATGTGGTTGGGAAGCAAACTTCTTATCACACAGCCACAACTGTTGTTTATGAATCAATTAATTGCAACCATCACTGCCTGTACAAAGGAGATGTAATTATGTTACAACTATCAAAGAATGTCAACAAAAAAAAAACCCAAAAAACTGGAGGATACTTCAGAAGAGATAAACAGAAAAATTAAAATGCGAATATTAAATCTGATGGTTATTGCAATCCAATAAAGTGACAAAAAATAGAATCTGTAAACTACCAGGGAAAATTAGTTTTAGTGTTTAGTCGCATCCCTTTACATTCATCATCATAATTTAACATCCAGGTTCCCTGCAGGTATAGGCTGGATGGTTTGGTAGGACCTGGCAAGTGCAAGGACTGCATTGTACTCCAGTATCTTCTTTGGTATCATTTCTATGGTCAGATGCCCTTTCTAATGTCAACCACTATATAGTGGATACTGTGGTGCTTTTTTTTCCCCATCAGCACCCGTGGGGTTGCTGTGCAGCTTATGAGACTATAAACCACAAGGCAGGTCCTTATACAAAGAGATGAGAGGTTAAAGTTTAAGAGAAGAGAGCAGAGCAGGTTTCTTGTTGTAGAGGAGAGGGCTACTCAGATTTAGACAAGAGAGAGACAACAATTAGTTGGAGCTGCAAAGAGAAGAAGCCTTCACCAGTAAACTTTCCCTTGCAAGACGTACATAAAATGAGATATATTTGATTATATTCTCCTCTATAATTTGTGGTCAAGTGCCAATTTCAAAATAGATATTCAAATATCCCACTTTTCTGTTTGTTAGAATGATTTTTCCAAAAAAGGAAATGGTAGCTGTATGCTGAAAAAGAAGATATTGATTATTTAGCCCTAGGCAGCCCTGATTTGGTAGATCTCTGATCAATTGTAGCTAGACTATCAGTTTTTATCTATGTATAGTGTACCCCAGATTACATTAACCAATATGTCCTTTATTTCAGTAGCATGTGGTTTGAGGAACATTCAGCTACTGTTTCTAACAAAATAAGTGACTACATTGACTTGATTTTCATCAAATAAAAAAGATTTGTATCAGCCCGGTCTAGTAGAAGGGTCTGTACGCATATCTTTCACTGGCCCCCTAAGACCAGACACTCATGTTGGTAATATTCCTCTTAAATGTTTGCAAATAGATGACTGCAAATAAAGTATGTGCAGGGAAGGAGTTCTGGGGAGGTAGTTAGAGAGCCCTTAATGGAGAGTGAGGCTTTTAAATGGTTTAGATAATGAAAGGGAGAGAAGCAAATTGGGGGTGCATAAGTGGAGGTAGCAGATTTGGAATGCATAAGTGAGACCAGTTGTCCAGCTCTCAAAATCAGAGACTATAGTAATATTGGCAAAGGTAGCATGTCAAATCCAGAAGTGTGTGTAGCATCTGCAGACCTAGTTACAAGAATAGTGCTCCATTTCAAAAGTTGAGCTTTGTAGACGATTAATAGCTGTTAAGGATCTGAAATATTTTCTGGTGTTGAAGTTTTGTAATACAGTGTTTGTTATGTCAAGGCTGTGTGTTCACCAGAAGAGATCCTCACTGATGGTGAGGTCTAGCATTCATAGCAAATTTGAGGTTTCTAGTTGCATGCTGCTTGAATTTGGGGTGGTGGGGAATAAAGTTTTATCAATGTGTGTAGTGATTTTTATATTTGTATTGTCGAAGGAGATTTATGAATTCTCCGTTTATGAAGCCAGTACAGGTTTGGTATGGGGAGTGTTGATAATGCTTAAAATTAGGTTAGGGAGGAATGAAAGGTGCTATCATCAGTGTAGAAGTGTGCATTGTTAGAAGTGACAGAAAGTAGATTGCTAACATACAGGAGAAATTGTGTGAAGGACAAAACTGAACCCTGAGGTCACATCAAAGTTGACAGAATACAGGCCACAGAGAGCTCAACATATGCCATAATAGTTGAAATGACAGAGAGTCAGCAACACAAGAAGTAGAACAGTTTTGCTAGCAGATTTGCATGCTAGCCAGGTTTAAAAGTTTTAATACTGCTGAAGGTAACAATACTACTTTCACTAAATTTATTAAGTGTGGATCTCTACAGGTAACATATAAGAGTAGGACACTGGAACATTTGATGTTACAAAAGATATACTGGTGGTCATTAAAAAGGAAATGAGATTCAATGTAATGAAGGGAGTTATTCTTAATGGCTGTCACAATCCCCTTTGAAATGTAGGAAGTGAATGTGATAGGACAGTAGTTAGAAGGGTCTAAGATGTTTCCCTTTTAGGAAAACATGGACTCACTGCATCTTGTTTTCAAAAAGATTACTATAACTGAAGATGATTATGAAGAGCTGGGAACTTAATAATAGGTGGAATATCCAAACTAATATATATTCAAAGCAAATATAATGTAGTGGCTTTTGCTTCAGATCAGACACTCGAGCAAGAAAGAAGCAAAAAAAAAATGAGGTATAAAAAGCGCCCACACATAAAATTTTATATGCAAAAATGTCGCTAAAGATCTGAAGCTAACAAAAAGGAAAAACAAATGGAGAAATGGTCAGAGACATCAAATATCACAAGTTTCAACTAAGACTACCCTTTTCCCATGTATATATGCAAGTAAATATCAATGTACATGCATAGACACATGTTAGCAAATGACCACTGACTTCCAAGTTCATTCAATCTTTGACAGGTTTTAAAAATTACTGAATTCCCCAAAGCAGAGTTGGTGGAGTTGCTGGATTAGTCACCAACAACTTGGTCACAAGAAACTTGAAATATATATCAGGTCACTGACATTATAAAAGTTAAAAGTAATTAGTAAGTTAATGGTAAGACCTAATATAGATGAAGCATTAGTAAATGAATGCTTCATGTTTGTACAAAAAATATTTTATCAGTTTCAAGATTAGTTTAAGATTGTAACAACAACAAATTTAGATAAGTTACAACACCCGGTGTCATGTTTTATTGTTCTTGGTTCAACTTGAATTAAGGTCAATAAAATAGGCATCAATAACAGCAAAGACAGAACATGTCATTGATATATACACTCCCATTGTAGACTAATTTACAAGTATATTAGCTTGAAAACACTGGTTCTTATCCAATCAGCGAAGTTAAGCAATGCATCACTGCTATGATCAATGCACTTAAATGAATAATCAATTGGGAAACATTAGCTGCCTTATATATATATCTTTAGTTTTCTAACAACAGGTGAGCTCACCTGGTTAAGAATTCTCAATCAGGACATCCCAAATTTGTTTCTACTTGCCCAAGATGAATAACATAGCTTCAGGTTGAACCCAAGCCTTATGAGTAGGCGAGACAGAAAATGTTTGGAAGCCTGCTGGTTTGACTGTCCCTTATAATTCAACAGACCAGCCTTGTCATACAAACACATTGATTCTCCTTGATAATTAGGTTAGGAGTGTATATCATCATCATTGTTTAACATCCATTGTCCATGCTGGCATGGGTTGGACAGTTTGACCAGGGCTGGTAAGCTGAGGGGCTGCAACAGACTCCAGTCTGATTTGGAATGGTTTCTACAGCTGGATGCTCTTCCTAACGCCAACCACTCCAAGAGAGTAATGGGTGCTTTTTCATGCCACCGGCATGGGTGCCAGTTGCATGACACCAGTATGTGCCACATCTACGATTTCACTTGGTTTGATGGGTCTTCTTCACAAGCACAGCATATTGCCAAAGGTCGCCATCATTTGTCATTGCTGCCATATGTTTGTGGATATTAAGGACAAAAAGGATTTTGACACAAAATTACAAGTTGAATATTTAAGTGTTTATTTATATATAGGCGTAGGAATGGCTGTGTAGTAAGTAGCTTGCTTACCAACCACATGGTTCCAGGTTCAGTCCCACTGTGTGGCACCTTGGGCAAGTGTCTTCTACTATAGCCTCAGGCTGACCAAAGCCTTGTGAGTGGATTTGGTAGACGGAAGCTGAAAGAAGCCCATCGTATATATGTATGTGTGTGTATATGTTTGTATGTCTGTGTTTGTCCCAACATCGCTTGACAACCAATGCTGATGTGCTTACGTCCCCGTAACTTAGCGGTTCAGCAAAAGAGACCGATAGAATAAGTACTAGGCTTACAAAGAATAAGTCCTGGGGTCGATTTGCTCGACTAAAGGCGGTGCTCCAGCATGGCCACAGTCAAATGACTGAAACAAGTAAAAGAGTATATCTGTTTATAGCCCTTATTCTAACCTAAAGCTGTAGATAAATATGAAACTCCTATGAAAAACAGGTTCTCAGATATGAAAATTGCAATTAACTGCTGACTCTTACCTAAGTTTAACAACAAAAATTTAGGGACTAGATTTTATTAACACAAAGGATTATTCTTATGTTCTTTTACTTGTTTCAGTCATTTGACTGTGGCCATGCTGGAGCCCCACCTTCAGTTGAACAAATCAACCCCAGGACTTATTCTTTGTAAGCCTAGTGCTTATTCTATCAGCGTGTAAACACACCAACGCCGGTTGTCAGATGGTGATGGAGAGACAGATAGACACAAAGATACACACACACACGTGTGTGTGTGTGTGAAGGCGCGTGGCTTAGTGGTTAGGGCTATTCTGCTAACGATTGATAGGTCGTGAGTTCGATTACCGGCGACGCGTTGTGTCCTTGAGCAAAACACAATTTCACGTTGCTCCAGTCCACTCAGCTAGCAAAAATGAGTAATAGCAGTATTTCAAAAGGGCCAGCCTTGTCACACCCTGTGTCGTACTGTATCTCCCCGAGAACTACGTGAAGGGTATACGTGTCTGTAGAATGCTCAGCCACTTGCACGTTAATTTCACGAGCAAACTTTCATTGATCGTATCAGCTGGGACCCTCGTCGTCGTAATTGACGGAGTGCTCCTATCCTAAATATATATATATATATATATATACACACACACACACGACCGCTCTTCTTTCACTTTCCGTCAACGAAATCCAGCCCGAGGGTACAGTAGAAGACACTTGACCAGGTTGTCACGCACTGGGACTGAACCCGGAACCATGCGGTTGGCTAGCAAGTTTCTTACCACACAGTCACATTGTATCAGTTTTCCTTTGAGATCGTTAACTTTCGCCCAATCTTCCCTAGTTCATGAGAAAGAGACACTGTAAGTAAACCCCTCTCCGAGTCAAACGTATCATGGACAGAAAGAGAAAAGAATTGCTACCACCCAATACTTAACAGGTACTTTACTGAATTTGGAAGGATGAAAGGCAAGGTGACCTAACCGGGATTTAAACTCCAAGCACAGCCAATGGATATCGTGAGGCAATTCTTGTCGACACTCCTCCAACACTTCGACCAATCCGCCGCCTTATTTATTTCCTCTTGCCATTCATAATCATTTTCTCTTCCTTTCGAAGTATTCATTTCAATTATACTTTACCGCTCCGAGAGGTCTCTTTCTCTATTGTTGTTTGTGTAGCCTAGGTTCAGTTATGATGGAGCAAGCTTAGAGAGATGGTATGGTGAAATAGGAAGGAAATTTCTCTATCTGTAACAGTTTCAACGTCCAGGTTAAGGAATCATTCGTTATGTTCCTTTCCTTGGCATGTAAAAAGGGACTAAAAGAGTCCAACTAGGTTATGAAATTACCTCTATTTTATTGTAACTTGCATGGTTGAACGAGAGAACTAAATGGTGCATTTATTACAATATGGTTAGCGATTCTGGACATAGATATCAAACTACAAGAAACAAAGTATTTAGCTCGGTGCTCTCCTACGCCTGACACCCATCTGACGGTCAGATATGTGTTATAAAGGGATAGAGAGATGAGATCTAGAAATAGCCACGTTTTTTTTTTCCTCAAAACAATACATGTATAGCGATGTAAGTGAATCGGTACTCAAAGAAGTGAAACTGGACAGTAGACAAGGGTTAGCTAAAACAGAAATAATAGGCTATGTCGGCAACAGTTGGTTTTCGTTCTAAGATGGTATATTAAGATTCCTTTAAGGGGCGCACGTAGACAGTCAGGGATTTTCCAGAGAACAACGACGACAATATACATCCTGAATAGAAAAGAAACCTTCTAAACGACCAAACAACAAATCTTATACTTTTGTATCTCGTCCCACAAACCTTTTGCGGCAAAATTATAAAAGCAACAGAGTGGTTGTATATTGTCAACATAACGTGACAGTCCCGTAAGGGAATTACATCACCGCTATTTAGCCCTAGGAAGTATCGACGCTTCCTGTATTCACGAGGAAGAAAAAAATGCTTGGTCATTAGCCGAGCATTCGGTTTGTGCCCGTTTCCCTCCTCCTCGTTTAAATCGAGGTATTACATAGATATTTCATTTACAACCTATAGTAGACACTTGGACAGTGTTTGGTGTGAAATATAAAATGAAAGTCGTGCGAGACAAAACATCGTAAGCGAAAGGAGAGGGTAAATAGTGCATTTTTATATACAACACGGTTACATTTAATAGTCTTCAGTGAGTTTAAGTTGGCAGGACTGAATATGTATAGGCAGAACAAGAAACAACATTAAACATACCTTGTATTTGTCAAAACCGGCAAGAATAGACGGTGTGAGACCGACTATATCAGCCATCTTGATAGAGCAGACAATATTGTAATGCGAGCGTTTGATCGGTAGTATATGCTCTATTGACCAATCAGAGACGTTGTTACAAAAGACAGTTGGGAATTATGTAAAGACGGATAGAGAGAGATATAGAGAAGAAATAGAGGTGGAAGAGATAGAGAGAGAGGGGGGGAGAGATTAAGAAGATATAGAGGTGGAAGAGAGAGAGAGGGAGAGAGAGAGAGTAAGTGAGAGAGTAGTAGCAGCAGAAAAGACTAAGGAAAAACGTGATACAAACACGCACACATACGTATTTTATTATATATAGTCAGCAGAAGTTACAGTGACTAAAGGGCTGTGTGTTTCGTACACTGGCTTGAACATCACCAGGTAGTGCCATCTTAAGGCATGGGAACACTAAACAGATGCCTAGGGGCCTTATGGTTCTAGGGACACATTTTTGATCTACGTATACTGTGACTTAGTGTCCAATACATTGATTTGCCCGGGTGCCTATAATGTTACCAGGATGGCTCAGTCTCCTGGTAAATGTCTTCAGGAAAACATAGTTGAGGAAGGAACTAGAGGGTCTGTTCCGAACGTAGCGTAATCAACGTACCATACGAGGTAGCGAGCTAGCAGAATCGTTAGCACGCGGGACAAAATGCTTGGCGGCATTTCATCCGTCTTTACATTCTATTCTGAGTTCAAATTCCGCAAAGGTAGACTTCGCCGTTCATCTTTTCGAAGTCGATAAAATTAATACCAGTAGAACACGGGAGTGAATGGAATCGACTTACTCCTCCCCAGAAATTGCTGGCCAAATTTTGATATTAATATACCATCCTGAAATACAATACAACGTCTCAGAGTCAGCGATGGAGTCAGTACATAGTCGATCGGCGTGCTTGAAATAACAGCCAAATCTATATGAGAAATGGGATGGTTATGATCGGAAAGTCTTTTAAGTAATGAATGATGATGAAGACGATGATGATAATGATGACGATGATGATGACAATGACGATGGTGGTGGTGATAATGATGATGATGATGATGATCATCATCATCATCATTATTGTGCAATCCTGGTGACACAGGAGGACCTACAACTATCATTCTCCAACCTACAGGGTTATACTTAATGCCATCCTGTCAACTCTTGCCGTTTTTGGAAATCTCGCCCATATTTCAGTAAATTTCAGTAAAGGACAGTACCTTTCTTTCCACTCTCACTTTTTCTCCTCCCCCTCCACCACACACACACACACACACCACACACACACACACAACACACACACACATAAAACTTTAAAAAGTTGTCGAGTGCCCCATAACGAAAGATAAGCTCAACATCCTCCACTACACTACCTCTTTCATTATGGTTATCAGAGGAAAACTGTTTTTCTTGCATATTGGAAGACGTGTGAGTTGGCAATTCTCACGATGGACTTGGTCGATAGCTGGATCCTTTCCAGTCTATATTGCAGTTGTCCGTCATAAGTTCACAAGTCATCAATTCCCGGATACTGAAATAGTGCGTGCAAAAACAGTTTTGTCACTCAGAGTGTATATTTGAAAAGCCTATCTGTAGCACTCCTCGGTAGAACAGCCAGGCCAAGGATTTCTGAAATTTATCTATAGTAGACCCCAACTTGAAAGTTTTTCAGAACAGATCAGTCAGGCTATCCTCATTGAGACCCAGAGTTTCCCCGAGATTGTTGCCGGTACTTCTCCGGGTGTCAAGCTGAAATCCTACAGGCATTTTCGGAATTACCAGTCCTCCAACAACCGTCTCATATTCTTGTAGTGTCGATCACTTTTACGGTGATATCGTTCGACACAGATCTCTCGAATCCCAGCTCGAAATGGAGACCTCTTAATAGTTTTAGCTACCGCAATAATAGCTTGAGAGCCAGCATGTACAGAAGAAGTGAAAGAGAACATTCTCTGCCGACTGAGTGTGAAATATGAAACTGTTCCGATAGCTGGCCGTTCATTCTGATCACTGAACAGATGCTGCTGTGCATTACTGCGATCCAGCTTCTGAAAGCGAACACGACACCAACAGCTTTCAGAACGGTTGCCTATTATCAATGGTCTACCCCATTGAAGGCTTTCGACTCATCCAAATTGATCATACCTCAACCATAGCCAGTTTTATTTCCAACTTTTTCTACTATATATCGCATACGGTAGCGGTTGTCGTGGAATGGCCTATTGGAGATAACAGAGGTTTGCGCTTTCAAGACCAAATCACCTTCGATAAGCGCCAACATTTTTGCTAACACCGAACATATCTTTTCCCCGTGGTCCCATCTGGCCGGTTGTGTATCAACTTGGTGACTGTTTCAATTTTTAAGTTCCACCAATATTTTTTTTTTTTTTTTGATCCATCGATCACAATATAATCAACTCTGGCCGTCGAAGCTTTCTTTTGTTATTCTGTTCCAGACTGTTCTGACCACCGCATCATGCCTAATGGGGAAATAATATCTGAAAGACATTCTTTCGCAGTTTGGCAATAATGAGGTTGATGTCTTCTGTCATGGCTTTGCACAGTCTACATTTGTTGTCTGTTAATGTTTTTGTTGCAAATACTTGCATTTCTCGGTTATGTTTAGAGTTTTGGATGCGGATACAAGTTTGTCACTTCGTATTCATGAATTGCATGATGGTAGCCTTCGAAGTGGGGTCTCATAACCTTGTTGGTACTTCATGTCAAGCTTTTGATATGATCAATTCCTACTATGGTTTTTGTCCTTCGAATCAAGTACCCATGCATTATCTTATCAGTAAACTGGTCCATTTTAAAAATTTTATTCTTTTTTTAGATAGAATTTACCAATGCTTCTTGGGTAGAGATCTATATCAGCTTTTATTTTATGTCTTTCTTGAAGTTCATTAGCAATCCTAATGGTGTTGTTTATTCCATAGTCAAAAACTTGGGTCAGATAGTTACTGATCTCTTTCCTCTGCCCTAGCTGTTGCTTCAGTGACATAATACGTGCTTCATATGACATCAAATCAGATTTGAGACCACGGCCACCAATCCTTACGAGGGATATATAGCCTCTCTACATCTCTTCAAATGTCGAAGTTTCCTGTAACACTGAACAGCTTGTGAGTTCAAACATATATGTCATTGAGTTCTAGTTGTAATAAGTTCAGAAGGCCAGCTGGGAATTCAGATAATCAAAATTTTTTTTACCTTCTTGAGGTACTCATTTCTCCACCTCCCCTTATTGATGGGTCTGTCATAGCCGATATTTTCATCCTGTCAGAGATATTTGTAACTTTCCTCATAGAGTAGAGGTTGCATTTCTCGGTTATGCTTAGAGTTTTGGATGAGGTACAAGTTTGTCACATTTTACCACTAAAACTGCACTTGTGGAATCATTAAATCTCATTCGAATGTCTTTGGAGAATTGGGTTCACATCCATTTGCTTTTTCATATGGTTAATATTTGCCCCATACAAATTCGGGTTACCAATGGACAAAGACAAGGTGAGAGATGTTACTGAACTCATATCTGTAGCTGCTGTTTTGTGATGAAGGCAACAGAGTGTCCAGTGAGAGTACAGAGTAGTACTGACAACCTATCACTCTGAAGGACGGCCTTTTCAAAGCGTATAGCGTTAGATCTGATGTCTTCCATTTTGCCTCTAAAATATGAGGTGCATCAGTTTTTAGTTAGGTAGCTGATGGCAGCTACAAGTAATGGTGATACTTTGTCTAATTGCAATGTATGTATGTATGTATGTATGTATGTATGTATGTATGTATGTATGTATGTATGTATGTATGTATGTATGTATGCATGTATGTATGCATGCATGCATGCATGCATGCATGCATGTATATACCGTAAATCCTCGAGTATAATCCGCATTTTCCCCCAAAATTAAAGGTCAAAATCTCTAGTGCGTATTATACACGAGGTTAAAAATGAAAATTATTTTCTAAGCAATGTCCGAGTCTCTATTTGCTGTCCGGCAATGTTTATTCAGACGCATTTTGTGATGTCGGTCGCGAAAATACCTTAAGCTAAGCCTGAAAGCAATGAAGTCATAAAAGAATCATCCATAATTCGCAGTAAGCAACATTTATTAAACGTTATTACTGTTATTTCTTTATTTTCTGCAAAAAAAAAAAAAATGCACAAAAATGCTACACGTTTGCATTATGTTATATATACAATAATAATAAAGGACGTTACCGTATACAGTTTTACAAACCAAGGACGTTATACAGACCTCCTTGACTCAAGTTAGGGAAGGGGTGCGTATTATACACAAGGTTTAGGTTTTTCAGAGGTACAGCCCCCTAAAAATCCCCTGCGTATTATACTCATGGGCAGACTATACTCGAGGATTTACGGTATGCATGTATATATGTATGTATGTACCGTAAATCCTCGAGTATAATCCGCATTTTTCCCCAAAATTAAAAGATCAAAATCCCTAGTGCGTATTATATACGAGGTTAAAAATGAAAATTATTTTCTAAGCAATGTCTGAGTCTCTATTTTCTGTCCGGCAATGTTTATTCAGACGCATTTTGTGATGTCGGGCGCGAAAATACTTTAAGTAAGCCTGAAAGCAATGAAGTCATAAAAGAATCATCCATAACTCGCAGTAAGCAACATTTATTAAACGTTATTACTGTTATTTCTTTATTTTCTGCAAACAAAATGCACAAAAATGCTACACGTTTGCATTATGTTATATATACAATAATAATAAAGGACGTTACCGTATACAGTTTTACAAACCAAGGACGTTATACAGACCTCCTTGACTCAAGTTAGGGAAGGGGTGCGTATTATACACAAGGTTTAGGTTTTTCAGAGGTACAGCCCCCTAAAAATCCCCTGCGTATTATACTCATGGGCAGACTATACTCGAGGATTTACGGTATGCATGTATATATGTATGTATGTACCGTAAATCCTCGAGTATAATCCGCATTTTTCCCCAAAATTAAAAGATCAAAATCCCTAGTGCGTATTATATACGAGGTTAAAAATGAAAATTATTTTCTAAGCAATGTCTGAGTCTCTATTTTCTGTCCGGCAATGTTTATTCAGACGCATTTTGTGATGTCGGGCGCGAAAATACTTTAAGTTAAGCCTGAAAGCAATGAAGTCATAAAAGAATCATCCATAACTCGCAGTAAGCAACATTTATTAAACGTTATTACTGTTATTTCTTTATTTTCTGCAAACAAAATGCACAAAAATGCTACACGTTTGCATTATGTTATATATACAATAATAATAAAGGACGTTACCGTATACTGTTTTACAAACCAAGGACGTTATACAGACCTCCTTGACTGAAGTTACAGAAGGGGTGCGTATTATACACAAGGTTTAGGTTTTTTCAGAGGTACAGCCCCCTAAAAATCCCCAGCGTATTATACTCAAGGGCGGACTATACTCGAGGATTTACGGTATGCATGCATGCATGCATGTATGTATGTATGTATGTATGTATGTATGTATGTATGTATGTATGTATGCATGCATGCATGCACGTATGTATTTATACATGTGAATATATGTAATATAACTGTGTGTACAATTGTATGTATATATGTGAGCATAAATTTATGTACACGTATAAAAGTTTGGTAATACAAGCAGGAAAATTATTCAAAACATGAGTAAATATATATTTTTATTTAATCAGCAGAAGTTACTGTGTGTTACTTTGTAACTCCTGTTGATTAAATAATAAAAATACATACGTACACATATATTTGTCGACACATGAATATGCTTAAGTGTGTGTGTATGTGTGTGTGTGTGTGGATATCTATGCATGCTTGTCTATGTGTGCGTATCTCTATGTATAGGTCTTCTTTTGTGCGATTACGTATATTCATATATGTACGTGTTCTTTATTTATTTATTTACTCGACGAAAGTATTATATTATTTTATGAATAGTCGAGTAAGTAATGGGACACGATCGTAGAGGCCTGTGTGTAACTGATTTAATCAAATTCCATAGTTCTTACTGGGATTTATTTAGTCAATATCGGCGCATAAGGTGCAACAGAGAAAATTTCGAATATGAAATTTGAATATTACTTGGTAAGAGGAAGTAACTCTTAATGTTAGAGTTATTTCCCTTGGTCCATTATATCAGCAGATGTCATAAGCCTGCCGTTATATCCATCATTAAATTGCTGGTTAAATAATGTGTGTACTTTTTGTGTTAGTGATTTGTAATATTATTTCTATATACTTATCGTCCTAAAATGAGAGGATTTTGTCTCCACTTTATAAACCAAGAAATTTCAAATTTTAATTGCAACTCCGCATGTTACAACAGATTTTTTTTCATTCGAAATCGGACTCCCGACCTTAAGATCGTCAGCCGAATACCTTAACCACTATTCAATTAAGGTGATCTAAATTAATTAGAGCTCCAATTTTAACCTATATTTTTCAACGATATATTCCACGAACTGGATGATGTCCTAGATGAAACCATCAGAATCGGATGGATCTGTGCAGAACTGATAGCATTCACGATCAAGCGCCAGAATTTATACTAGTGCCTTGACCAAACGTTTTAATGCAAAGTTTTGAGTTTTTGAAATTATCGATGATGTCCCAATTTGTTTACGTCCTTCATCAGCAGCGTTGCCTGGCTCACACAATTAAGAATTCTCTCGCTGGCGCATCTAGGCTCATACCACAAGGAATTTTCTGATTCACACAACTAGGAATGCTCTTAATCTATTGCCAAGCTCGCTTGTTGGACAGCCCAGCCAAATTCGGCGAGTTGCTCCTCGCCCCACAAATTAGTATCTCACACATCGCAGCTGCTATTATTGGCTTTTTGCAGATCACACAATTCAGTGAGAGTCGCGGCTCGCCGCCAAGACAGGACTTATGGTCCACTGTCACCGGTTTGCCATTACCGATTTTTTTTCTTTTGTTTTACTGCTAACTAGTGGCCATTCAATTTGTGATCCAGACCAATTCAGGCTCTAAAACCAACACCAGTAAAATAGCAGTTGTCACCTTGTCGAAATCTTTAGCGTGATCCATCTAACATTCTGTTGATTACGAAGCCTAGGGTTATTCCAAACAACTCAGTGGAGTATTTGTTACTGAAAACTCGAACAGAGTTGTACATCATGGTTCGTTAAAACCGAATTGTAGTTTTGTTTCTATGTCGCACCTCTCCAGTTTTGGCCAATTGAACGTCTTCCACTTTCTCGTGTGTAAAAGCGCGTGTATTAGCCTGGACAACGCAGCCTACATGTTTTGAGTGAAAGAAATAGCCTGGCTCAATTTTTGCCGCTAGTTCACTTGTTTCGAGGAATTTTTTAACAGCTACTTCTGATCTGCTTACCAGTTCCTCTTTTAATAACATTTTTCCCGTCACTAGTTCTTCACCAAATCTTATCGATTCTTCTATAATGGGCTTCCTTAAAGAGACTCATAACGAGTTGTTGACGACTGCATTCATTAACACCCGATTAATCCAGTCATTGTAAACTTTTGCACTGGGCTCAAAGCGCTCAATTTTTAATAGCCAGATACATGTCTCTGAGGTTCATCCAAGCCTGCGGTGCAGATCACAAACTTATGATCTGTCAAGGGAAACACTAAATTGAGAACATCCAACGCTGTCCATATCCAATGACCTTACAAAATTTTATATAGATATAGTCCGAATGATCTGATGTTGATTGTTCAAATCCACATTGATACAACTGGGAAATCCAGCTGGTAGTTGTTAGTCAGCGGGATTTTCTCGAGAATGTTTACGAAACTTTCATACCCACCTCTTCAATTAGATACTCTCTTAAATTCTTTATGTGCATCTACTAATAGTCATTTCTAAAAGAAGCAAACAAGAAAACTCATCCTTTTCAGGCACTCACAGCAGCAAGAAGATGGCCTGCAATACAAACAGCAACAGGTTACTCTAACTGAGGAAAAGGCAATACTCATTAAAGAGACTGTTGCCTCACTTGTTGTTAAGCCTCAGGTTAATCCTCATCGAGCAGACCATTTGAGGAAAGACGTTCTGCTCGTATATCTAGTCTTATATTATCTGAAGTGGATTAAAAAAAAAAAAGACAGTGGCGTGTGATTTGAAGATTCCTCTGCAACGTGACACTAAGGCATAAATAAGAATAAAAGAAGAATATATGCTAACTTTTTCCCCTCCACTTTGTTTTTCCTGTGTTATCCTTTTTAATGTGCATTAGTACAAGCTTTCAGAAACTGAGTATTGCGCATGCACACACACACACACACACACACACACACACACACACACACACACACACACACACACACACACACACAGAGGAAATCACAATTCACTGAATAGATATTAATGCATGTTTTAACTACAGAAACTTTACAGAAAAAGGAAAAATCATATTTCACTAACCAGTCTATGCTGTTGTCGGCTGATAAAATTTAAAGTATGTTCTTCAATGCAATTTTTTTTAGTTCATGTAGTGGAAGAAACATGTGGTATTAATTTTAAATATTCTTTTCTACTCTAGGCACAAGGCCCGAAATTTTGGGGGAGGGGCCAATCGATTAGGTCGACTCCAGTATGCAACTGGTACTTAATTTATCGACCCTGAAAAGATGAAAGGTAAAGTCGACCTCGGTGGAATTTGAACGCAGAACGTAACGGCAGACGAAATACCTATTTCTTTACTACCCACAAGGGGCTAAACACAGAGAGGACAAACAAGGACAGACAAGCGGATTAAGTCGATTATATCGACCCCAGTGCGTAACTGGTACTTATTTAATCGACCCCGAAAGGATGAAAGGCAAAGTCGACCTCGGCGGAATTTGAACTCAGAACGTAACGGCAGACGAAATACCTATTTCTATTTCTTTACCACCCACAAGGGGCTAAACACAGAGAGGACAAACAAGGACAGACAAGCGGATTAAGTCGATTATATCGACCCCAGTGCGTAACTGGTACTTATTTAATCGACCCCGAAAGGATAAGAGGCAAAGTCGACCTCGGCGGAATTTGAACTCAGAACATAACGGCAGACGAAATACCGCTAAGCATTTCGCCCGGCGTGCTAGCGTTTCTTTTCTACTCTAGGCATAAGGCCCGAAATTTTTAGGGAGGTGGGCCAGTCGATTAGATCGACTCCAGTACGCAACTGGTACTTAATTTATCGACCCCGAAAAGATGAAAGGCAAAGTCGATCTCGGTGGAATTTGAGCGCAGAATGTAAGGACAGACGATATACCGGTAAGCATTTTCGTCCGGCGTGCTAACATTTCTGCCAGCTCACCACCTTTTAATTTGAAGTAGTAGCAATTTCACTTTGTGATTGTCAAGACAAGGGAGGTGACTGTTAGTTTATGTGTTTCACGATTGTAAATTATGACATTACACAGGGCGCAGCCATTACTATGCGTATTAGTTACGTCATACATCATAAACTCGTGACGTCACACTTTGTTTGAGCTTCTAAACGTCAAGTCGCTTTCATTACATCTCCCTCCCTTTCTAACATTGCAAGAGATATTATGGTCAATATACACACAAAGTAAGGCGGTGAGCTGGCAGAAATGTTAGCACGCCGGGCGAAATGCTTAGCGGTATTCAACATTTAACACTGTTTATGAATCCCTCTTTTCTTGGAGCACTTCTCGAATTCAACAGTTCTTGGTATCAATCTCGATATCGCTCTGGCATGTTGATTTTTCGCCGGTCCGTTGTCTCAGATTCATTTGTACCACAGTTCATAATTTGTTCACATTCTCCATTTGGCTGAAATGTTTGACTTTTCAGCAGCTGTCCACAGATGACGGCGATTTTGTCGATACTGTCTTGCATCTAACGTCTTTATGTTGTAGGACCTTGGTGCGTCATCAATTGATTTGACAACTCCAGGCTTTCATGACTGCTTCTCTTGAATTCTGACTTGCTGTCCATGATTCAAGGGAGGTAACTCTGTACTACCTTTGTCGTAGTAGAACTTTTGCTTGTCTTGACGTGCGTTCAGCTGATCATGTGGCTATTTCTGCTCCCGTACCTGAGGTTTCAGCAAGGCATCGGACACAGATAGGCGACTCTTCAGGCACCTGCTCACCAGCATTTGAGCTAGTGATAGACTGACCATGTCAACCGGTGTAATTCTGTACTCAAATAGAGCTAAATAGACATCTCGGTCACGAGCTTCTGTTTCCTTGAGCAGATTTTTTAGTCTGAACCGTTTTACTGTGGGTATGTCGGATTTGATGCTGTATGTTTGAAGTCCCATTCTAAACCAAAGTTCAAGTGCGTAGCTGGTACTTAATTTATCGACCCCGAAAGGATGAAAGGCAAATTCGACCACGGCGGTAGACGGAATACTGCTAAGCATTTCGCCCAGCGTGCTAACGTTTCTGCCAGCTCGCCGCCTTGGTCAAGTTGCATCTGCCAAAATAGAGAGTTTGCGTCAAGAACGATGAACAGCTCGGCACCTGGCATTCGTGACAATATCCTCAGCAGTTCTCATGGGATAATGTTATCTTTTTATGGCACGATTGAGATCTTTTAGGTTTATACAGATCCTAACCTTGTTTGGTTTCACTACTGTCACCATGCTATTACCCAAGTTTGTGAATTGAGTCTCTTTGACGATAACTTCAAGCTAGGTCATTCGATCAAGTTCTGCTTGCACTTTGTCTACCAAAGCAGCAGACACTTTTCTCGGCGGGTGTACCACGGGTGTGATTTTGTCCACTGTTTATATGTGGTGTTCTCCCGGCATGCATCTGAGTCCTTGGAAAAGTTCTGGATATTCTCCCAGTATGTCTGTATTCACTTTCTGAATGTTGTGAACTCACTGTACCAACTTCAATTTCTCACAGGCTTTTCTTCCCAGTATACTTGGGCGGTTTTCTTTCATAACCTGGAACAGTATTTCATTCGAAGTGCCTCTGATTTCACTTGATACTGATAGTTCTATCTGTCCAAGTTGGAATCGCTTTTCTTCGAAGAATGACATAAGTTTCACTTTTGATTTTGACAGTTCCTTATTCTTCAAATTCAAACTGTCGAACATTGATTTGAAATGATATCGCACTGTGCACCTGCATCCAGTTTGACTTGCACTGGTTTCTTGTTGATTAATAAAGACTCATACCAGTCTTCATCGTATTCATCGGTGCTCATCTATCCAATGAATAATTCTTTAAATTCTTCAATTTCTTCAGAATTGTCAACAGTGTGAAAATGTTTGCGTTTTCTTTCTCTAATGTCTTATCTGTCATACCTATATGGTATTCTAGTTTTATGCATGCTGGCATAATGCATTTGTCACAAACTTTTCCTGCAGCAGGACACTTATCTTTAGCATGTTTGTAACCACGCTGTCTACACTGAGGGTAGTCTTCTGTTCTATCTTTAGGTTAATACTTTCTTGTTGGACCCCTACTGGCATTCGTGGCATTGATATCTGTAGATATGGTCGACTGTTCATCATTAAGAACTTTCAATTGCTGTGTACTGATTTCTGTAGCTTTACACATCTGTACAGTTTTGTTTTCCAAATCAAGATAATGTTCTCTTGGTAACTGCACGCTGAGGTTATCTCTAGGAATTCCAAAGACAATTCTATCTTTAATGATCCCATCATTTAATGTCCCAAATTCACAAGTTCTAGATTTATTTTTTAAATTTGTTACATACTGATCAGTTGTCTCAGCTGGTTTCTGAGATCGTGTGAAACATGTATGTCTCTGAATCGTCAGATTTTTCTTAGGTTCACAAAGTTCCTGAAACTTTTGCTTCACTTTGTCGTAATTCTTGCTGTCCACTTCCTCACTCCACTCAAAAGAGTTATACACTTGAATTGCAGCTTCTCCCTCCACGTGTAGTAGAGCAGCACACTTCACACTGTGATTTAGCTGCGATTCCGCTAGCCGTAAGGTAAAGTTCAAACCTTTGTAGCTGCTGTTTCCAATTCTCGGCTATGTTGCCTTCGAGATTAAGCTGATTCGGGCTTATCTAATTCATTCGGGCGATTATCCAATCCCTCTTCTGACATGACACAGAGCGCAGCCAATACTATGCTGGCAGGAACGTTAGCACGCCGGGCGAAATGCCTAGCGGTATGTCTGCCGTTACGTTCTGAATTCAAATTCACGTGACGTCATACTTTGTGTGCATATCTTAACGTAAATTCACTTTCATTACAACGTTGTCTACGGGAAGCTGTCAAGGATTGATGACGTCAGCAAGTCTCTGATAAACATACTATGAACTGTGATTGATTGTACTTTCAATTTCTTCAATCATTTTTATATACTTTCACATCTATTGATTTCTCTTTCTCTTAGAAGTAGTTATAACTATTGGGTTGTCCGGAAATTGCGTGCCGACTTTTTTAAAAAAAGAAAAAGGTCAATAAATACTCGCCGTTACATTTTTAATCAACCAAATATGAACCATTTTGTTGCACAACGCGTCCCCATCTTTCCTTTAACCTGAAAATATCCTCTTCCCAGAACTGAGGTGGTTTCATGGCAAAGAATTCATCATGGTATCTTTTTACGTCATCCAAGGAATTGAAATTTTTACCATTAAGACTATTTCACAGAGACCTGAATAAGTGGAAATCCGAAGAAGCAATATCTGGTGAATATGGAGGCTGGGGTAACACATCCCAGCCGAGCTGCAGCAATTTTTGTCTGGTTCCCAATGCATCAAATGCCGAAAATGAACTTTCTTATCTTCCATTTTAAAGGGTTACAAAATTAACACAGGTTATAGGAACATAAACCTTCTTCCACGAAAAGATAGCTTAAACTGTGCTCTAAATGGAGGTGTAGTCAAATCTTATTTTATGGATTCAACCATGTTCTAAAAATATGTCGAAAGGTAAGCTTTTATAAATCGGCACGAACTTTCCGGACAACCCGATATTATTATTGTGTGTGTCTAAATGAGAGAGAGAGAGAGAGAGAGAGAGAGAGAGTGTGTGTGTGTGTGTGTGTGTGTTTGCACACGTGCATGTCTACCGATATAATATGCTATGTATGTATGTATATGCTGATCGTTTTTCTATTATAACTCGATTTTCATAGATAACAGATACGGTAGGGTGGTAACCCGAGACTATGATAAAGCGGTTTCAGATTACTTTGTTCTACAAAGGAATGCAAAACATCAAGTTTTTCTTTGCTTGACCGGATCTATTGAAAAAACAAGCGTAAAGGTAGGTGTTAGTGCTTATCACCAGGACTCTAATCTCACGTTAATTCAGTCCACAATGTTACAAAGGAAGAAATGAGGATGACGAGCTGGCAGAATCAACTCAGCAGCGTTTCTTCCGGCTTTATGTTCTGAGATCAAATTCCTTTTAATGTCGATAATATAAGTACGATTTGAGCACTGTCCTTCCAAACATTGCAGGCCTTGTGGCTATAGCGGTAAGTTATATATAGTAGAATTCAATCTATAAATTAATCGAGCACTAAATTCATGAGTTCACTCTGAAAACTCAAGAGAAAGTCGTTCAGTATCTGGACCACCAAATATGAATACGACCTACTCCAATATATAGCTTCAATCCATCTCGTTTCTCTTTAGTCGGATTGTTCCTCTCAGGTTAGGGTTTTCTATAACACGCATTTTTCAGCTCTATTGTTACTCTAAGTTCGGTTATTTATCCGTCAGCCAACACTTATGCGTAACTGACCTATTTGATATTTCTTCTTACTACATACACTGTTGCTTAAATGGCCGCACCCTTCCCACCCTTCACTCTTCGTTAACAGTGTACACTGAAGCGTCTTCAAGGCGTAGCCAAGATACTTTAAGCTAGTCATGCAGAACTTCCATGAAATCAAGCACCAAATATATTCACTCGGACATGACAACATAGGCTATAATCACTACTCAATACCATAGAACGGCGGTGAGCTGGCAGAATCGTTAGTACGCCGGGCGAAATGCCTAGCGGTATTTCGTCTGCCGTTACGTTCTGAGTTCAAATTCCGCCGAGGTCGACTTAGCCTTTCATCCTTTCGAGGTCGATTAAATAGTTAGTTAGTTAGTTAATTTTTTGGCTCAAAAAGCAAAAAGCAAGGCCATGTAGGGGGACAATAAGTACCAGTTACGTACTGGGATCGATGTAATCGACTGAAACCCTTTGTCCTTGTTTCTCCCCTCTATGTTTAGCCCCTTGTGGGAAATAAATAATCACTACTCAGTGTCATAGAACCCAGCAGCGGAGGTATGATGGATGGTAAGCAATGGGCGGTCCGCTCCTAGCGGCGCTTTTACTGAGAAGGCCGGGGCTACCTTTTGACGGCTCTGCTGTATACATCTGTATAAGGGGTAGAGAGGCCAGCTTAAGGGCTGCCCCAGGTGGCACACACTAACTACACCAATGATAGACAGAAGCAGTTTTGCACTACGGTCTCCATATTCATGATGATCACACAGTCAAATCTTTTCTTATAGTCATTACAAATGTTAGGTTCGACAATCTCTGGCAGTCTCTAATAGGGAACAAATGTAACATTGCAAATATGTAACATTACAAATCAATGGCCCAGTGGTTAGGGCAGCGGACTCACGGTCGGAGGATCGCGGTTTCGATTCCCAGACCGGGCGTTGTGTGTGTTTATTGAGTGAAAACACCTAAAAGCTCCACGAGGCTCCGGCAGCGGATGGTGGCGACCCCTGTGGTACTCTTTCGCCCCAACTTTCTCTCACTGTTTCTTCCCGTTTCTTGGGTAACGCTGCGATGGACTGGCGTCCCGTCCAGCTGGGGGGAACACATACGCCACAGAAACCGAGAAACCGGGCCCATGAGCCTGGCTAGGCTTGAAAAGGGCGCAAAAAAAAAAACATTACAAATACTGATTCAGAGAGATGAGATTTCATTTTAAGAACTAGAAATACTTCAAATTTGAAGTAATCCACACTGAAATATTGGTTTCAAATTATTGTATAAGGCCAACAATTTTGGGGGAGGGGTTAAATCGATTACATCGACCCCAGTGCTCAACTGGTACTTATTTTATCGATCCTGAAAGGATGAAGGGCAAAGTCGATCTCGGCGGAATTTGAACTCAGAACATAAAGACAGATGAAACACCGCTAAACATTTTGCTCGGTGTGCTAACGATTCTGCTACCTCGCTGCCTTTATTAGTCTTAATATTGGTTTCAAATTTTGGCACAAGGCTAGCAGTTTCGAAAGAGAGATTAAATAGATTAAATCGAATCCAGAATCCAACTGGTACTTATTTTATCGATCCCGAATGAGATTAATGGCAAAATCGACCTCAGCGGAATTTGAATTGAACAGACGAAATACCGCTAATCATTTTTCCCGGTGTGTTAACGATTCTTATTTCTTTATTGCCACAATAATAATAAAACTAGAACAGCAACGAACCATGATAAAACGATGGCAAGAAATGCCCCTTCATGGCAAATACTGGACTAAACTAAATGCAAAAGAAATAGACAAAGAAAAATCCCAGCAATGGTTGAGAAGCTCAGGACTCAAAGCAGAGACAGAGGGATTTTTAATTGCAGCACAAGACCAAAGCCTCCCCACCAGAAATTACCAAAAACATGTAATGAAAAGAAATATAACAAGTAACTGCAGAATATGTGGAGATGGACAAGAAACAATAAATCATATTATCTCTGGCTGCCCAGTCCTGGCTAAGAAGGAATATATTCACAGACACAACAGAGTTGGGACGTACATACACTGGAAGCTATGCCAACATTATGGAATAACAACAGAAAAAAGATGGTATAGGCACACACCAGAAAAGGTCACAGAAAACGAGAAAGCAAGCATACTTTGGGATATGCCAATATACACAGATAGAGAAATTAAGGCCAACAGACCAGATATAGTTGTCAGAGATCATGAAGAAAAAAAAATGCTTTCTAATTGATGTATCAATACCAGCAGATGACAACGTGTCTCTAAAAGAAATGGAGAAACTTTCAAAATACAAAGACCTGGAAATAGAGGTAACCAGAATGTGGAATCTAAAAACAGAAACAATTCCTATCATAGAAGGTGCATTAGGTATGATAAAAAATATTCAGACAAATACAAAACAAAAACACCAGGACTTACAAACCCATATAACATACAGAAAATTGCACTACTAGGCACTGTACACATCCTACGCAGAACACTTTCAATACAATAACCATCAGAGCATCACAACAAATCACAGCACATACCCAAGGCACACAGAGCTGCGCTCGGTAGTGAAGTGAAAGCACTGTATAAAAATAAGACTACTGAATGATGATGATGATGATAATAATAATAATAATAATAATAATAATAATAATAATAATCCTTTCTACTAAAGGTACAAGGCTTGAAATTTAGGGGGGGACTAGTCGTTTATATCGACCCCAGTGTTTTACTGGTACTTATTTTATCGACCCCGAAAGGATGAAAGGCAATTTGAACTCAGAACGGAGCAACGGGTGAAATACCTATTTCTTTACTACCCACAAGGGGCTAAACACAGAGAGGACAAACAAGGACAGACAAACGGATTAAGTCGATTATATCTACCCCAGTGCGTAACTGGTACTTATTTAATCGACCTCGAAAGGATGAAAGACAAAGTCGACCTCGGCGGAATTTGAACTCAGAACGTAAAGGCAGACGAAATACTTCTAAGCATTTCGCCCGGCGTGCTAACGTTTCTGCCATCTCGCCGTCTTACTACTACTACTACTACTACTACTACTACTACTACTACTACTACTACAGATGATGGTGATGATGATGATGATGATGAATAAATCCATCTCCATCAGCTGACTAATACCCACCTATAGGCGGCGAACTGGCCGAATTGCTGGAGTGTAGAATAGATTGCCTTAGGGCAGTTGTTCCAGTTCTCTGTTTTCTGAGTTCAAATCCCTCACGGGCCCACATTGTCTTTCATTCTTGGATAAAAAGTTTTGATAAATAAAATACCTGTCATTTACTAGAACTGATGCTTCTCTTCTTGTCTGTGTCTCTCTCTATCTGGAAGAAATCGATTATGACAAAAGCTAACTAGAGATGGACTTCACTAAGTATTAAAATGTCCGAGATACACCGTGTGAAATGACGGCGCTACCACGTGTCCATCAGAATCTGAAAAAAAAAAACAAAAAAAAAAACTAATGAATACACTACAAGGACTCGGCCAGTTTGCCGCCTATTGATGAGTATTAATCAGCTGAATGAGATGGATCTTTTAAAAAAATTTTATTATTAGTCAGCGAGAAATTACCTCTAACCCAGACCATCTGAGGTACACGACTATCTTCACCCTTACTGCATTCATCCATAGATTCCTACACTTAACCTTTTCCCAGAGCTGAAACTTTCAGCTCTGATCCATCAGATATATAACTAAAACGCATTCCATTCGTGACTACTCCGTCTGTTTTTGTTTTCCAGATATAGTGTATCTAGAATCACCCTATCTAATGTATTTTTAAAGAAGGTATGGTGTGGTTTAAGGAAAAGCTGACTGCTATTTCTAGCAGGTCTAGTGGATACTTGCCTTATGTGAATCGATCAACAGATGTTAAAGCTAAACGTCTTTACTTTTTTATCACCCATTTCATCGATTAGTAATTGACTTTAGAATAGAAAAATCTCATCTACAACATGTGTAGGAAGTTCAATCTACTACTAAAGGAAGCAGTCAGTCGGTTACGACGACGAGGGTTCCGGTTGATCCGATCAAAGGAACATCCTGCTCGTGAAATTACCGTGTAAGTGGCTGAGCACTCCACAGACACGTGCACCCTTAACGTAGTTCTCGGGGATATTCAGCGTGACACAGAGAGTGACAAGGCCGGCCCCTCGAAATACAGGTACAACAGAAACAGGAAGTAAGAGTAAGTTGTGGTGAAAGAGTACAGCAGGGATCACCACCATCCCCTGCCGGAGCCTCGTGGAACTTTTAGGTGTTTTCGCTCAATAAACACTCACAACGCCCGGTCTGGGAATCGAAACCGCGGTCCTATGACCGCGAGTCCGCTGCCCTAACCACTGGGCCATTGCGCCTCCAATCTACTACTATGATTAACAGGAATTAATTAATGAATGTTTAATCAACTCGTTGTTCTGTATTGAAGTTTAACCTGTAAAACAGAGCCAAGACAGAACACGGATGCAGTGGCTTCATGGTAAGAAATTCTAACACAACGACGTACAACAGAAATGACCGAACCGACGATTAAGTTGCTATGCTGTCCACTCGACCTGGGATCATTGTTGATGATCTGGGTTTCAGTGACAAATTCCAACGTTCTGATGGCGTCTGTTCGTCGATCACGGGTTTTCTTCTCTGCTATCATCTCGTAATCGAATCCTGAATCTTTCAGCTCCTTTCTGACCGTTTGCACAGTCCTTCTGTTGATGTTGAGGAAGTCTGAAATCTCCTTGTTTGTCCTTCCGGTGCGGATTCCAAACAGGACTCCATGTCTCTTCCACAAATTTGTTTGTCTGTGTGTGTTAGCGGGTGAGCGTCACAATTTTCATTGTTCAATTATTCTGAAAAAAAAAAAAAGCAAAGATGGCTATTCTTTTTAAGAAGAAAAAGACCGACAACGAGAGTAAAAAAAAATATGCGTAGAATTAGCAGTTGAAAATTACGAACGAATAACGTTTGTTCCTATAGCTTAAAATCACACTGAAGAGCATGGCCTAGGGTGCACCTTGACTTGAAAAAGAGAAGTAAAAGAAGTGGTTGTTGCGGTTGGTGTTTGTTTGTTTGTTTGCTTGTTTGTTGAGCGAAGCGGTCTTCGTCCCAGAGTGGGAGAAGTCCGAAATGTGATCCTTTGCTATTCGTAAGACACGCAGAGGAGAAAGCAGGTCAACCCCCGACACCGACAGCATCGACGGATGGATGAATGTGCATCCAGGCTCAGCGGTTGCGTAGGAAGTCGGGGACAAGAAACAGGAAGAAAGAGTGAGAGAAAGTTGGAGCGAAAGAGTACAACAGGGGTCGCCACCCCCCCCTCCTGTCGGAACTTCGTGGAGCTTTAGGTGTTTTCGCTCAATAAACACACACAACGCCCGGTCTGGGAATCGAAACCGCGATCCTCCGACCGCGTGCAGTTGGTGTGCCTCTTGGCCTATGTTTGCTCGATAAAGGTTGATCGAGGGTTTAGCAGCAACAACTGAATCGATACGCCGGAAGAGCTACCACAATACTATTCTATTTCGTAACTACCCCGAGCCAACGAACGAGGGGAATCACTATGCTCTTGCTGGATATGACAGAAATAACTGCCAAATCTCCCTCATACGATATTACGCTGTCTTTAAAAAAGAAGACTACATTGGATAATGTAGTTTTTTTTTGTGTATTCATCTAAATCAGTGGTTCTCAACCATTTTTTATTGATGGATCCCTTTGACTATTATTTTATCACTTTTAGCTCTTTTACTTGTTTCGGTCATTTGACTGCGGCCTTGCTGGAGCACTGCCTTTAGTCGAGCAAATCGACCCCAGGACTTATACTTTGTAAGCTTAGTACTTATTCTATCGGTCTCTTTTACCGAACCGCTAAGTTACGGTGACGTAAACACACCAGCATCGGCTGTCAATCGATGTTGGGGGGCGGGGACAATCATATACACACACACATACATATATATATATACTTATATACGACGAGCTTCTTTCAGTTTCCGTCTATCAAATCCACTCACAAGGCTTAGGTCGGCCCGAGGCTTATAGAAGAAAACACTTGCCCAAGGTGCCACGCAGTAGGACTGAACCCGGAACCATGTGGTTTGTAAGCAAGCTACTTACCACACAGCCACCTCTGCGCCTATATTCGATTATTATTTTATTCTGGCGAACTCCCAAAATCATTTGATGTTTAAAGACCAATTTTATTGATACTTCTTTCAAAATTCCTAGTTTGTTCATCATACATTGACTTGTGTAGTTTAAACTACACAAGTAAATCCTCGAGTATAGTCCGCCCTTGAGTATAATACGCAGGGGATTTTTAGGGGACTGTACCTCTGAAAAACCTAAACCTTGTGTATAATACGCACCCTTCTCTAACTTCAGTCAAGGAGGTCTATATAACGTCCTAGGTTTGTAAAAATGTATACGGTAACGTCCTTTATTATTATTGTATATATAACATAATGCAAACGTGTAGCATTTTTATGCATTTTGTTTGCAGAAAATAAAGAAATAACAGTAATAACATTTAATAAATGTTGCTTACTGCAAATATGGATGATTCTTTTATGACTTCATTGCTTTCAGGCTTAGCTTAAGGTATTTTCGTGCCCGACATCACAAAATGCGTCTGAATAAACATTGCCGGATAGCAAATAGAGACTCAGATATTGCTTAGAAAATAATTTTCATTTTAAACCTCGTATATAGTACGCACTGGGGATTTTGACCTTTAAATTTTGGGAAAAAATGCGGATTATACTCGAGGATTTACGGTATATAAAATGTTAAAGAAACAAACCTTGCCGTTTCTTGCAATAAATAGATCAAAACCAAAACTTTCTCATGGATTCTTAAAATACCACCATTGATCTTCAATTTACTATTTTCTTTGCGTGGACTTCCGCCACATCCATTCTTATATGGACCTTCAGGGAGGTCATGTGGACCACAGGTGGGAACCACTGGTGTAAGTGGAATACAAGATGGTTTTACCTGGGCAGCAACAGTAGCTACTACAACAAGGTAAACGGGTAAAGACCGCCTTCGGTCATAAATGACTACGGGATTGCACCTAGAAAGTTTCCCTCCGAGGTACAAGTCCGGGCAAGGTTGTTTATGGAAGACCGGCAGTCGTCCATGCATACCAGTCTCCCCTCTCCATGCCACCTATGTTATCCAAATGAAAGGCGAGGGCCGATACAGCTGGGTACCAGTGACGTCACAACTCATTTCTACAGCTGAGTGAACGGGAGCAATGGGAAATGAAGTGTCTTGCTCAAGAACACACCACACAGCCCGGTCCGGGAATCAAACTCACTACCACATGATTGCGAACCCGATGCTCTAACTACTGAGCCATGCGCCTTCACGGCTACTACAGCAACAGCACTAACATCATAATTCTCAGTTTTGCTTATAACCTAAAGAGCTTTGTCAATAGTTTCAACGGCATCCTGCTGAGGTGCCACGCCTTAATCTATTACTGTTTAGAAAAACTAAAACGCTACCCAACAGGACATTGTTTATTAATCCATCAAAATTATCTATTGGTGTCTATTACTAAATGTGCCTACGTGCGATTACATGAAAATCTAGGTGGGGAGTGTGGTTGGTGTAGCATATAATAAACAATCTAATTTTTTTCTTTTTCATGAATTAACCCGAGGAAAAAGTGGAGTGGGGATGGCCTACTTCAGAGCTTCTGTGGCGGGTAGGAGAGAGACTGGTGGAAATTAAATTCACACAGAAGTTTTGTCCCAACAGAGTAGATTCAGCTTAAGATGTGGTCCTCAATAAGGCACCATATGATGCTTGGGACCCATCTAAGTTGTTGTTAAAGCTCGCGTACATTTAGTCGGTTTTACTTGTACAATACACAAAAATATTTAAACGATTCTCTTTATGTAATTCCTAATAGTATTTAATTATAAAGATATCTTTATCTTTTAGCTTTTACTTGTTTCAGTCATTAGACTGCGGCCATGCTGGAGGACCACCTTGAAAAATTTTCAGTCGAATGAATCGATCGTGGTATTTATTTTGTTTTTTAAAGTTTGGTACTTATTCTGTCAGTATCCTTGGTCGAACAGTTAGATTACGGGGATGTAAACATTCCAACACCGGTTGTCAAGCAGTGGTGAGAGAGAAACACAGGCACAAACACACACAGAAATACATACACACAAACACTCATATATGAGACGAGTTTCTTCCAGTTTCCGCCTACCAAATCCACTCACAAGACTTTGGTTAGTCTTGGGCTATAGTAGAAGATGCTTGCACAAGGTGCCATGCAGTGGAACATACATACATACATACATACATACAAAAATATCCTGTTGTTGATGTTGAAATTCCAATGAAGGAGCGTTGGATCTAGGTTAGAAACCGGCTCTTTCTCTATTGGCAAGAAATCTTAAAATAAAACTGAATAATGACATACATAGTTCTATAGTTAAGAGATGAGGAATTATGTGCATTATTTACATTATTTACATTTGACAGATATTTGTCCTCATCTTGTTTGTTGTTAACACAACGTTTCGGCTGATATACCCTCCAGCCTTCATCAGGTGTCTTGGGAAATTTCGTGAAATGTAAATAATGTAAATAATGTAAAATAATAGACATACATACATACATACATACATACATACATACATACATACATACATACATACCTGCAGTATCTATGGAAATTCCACGGTTATTTTGAAAACTATAAGATGGTCGGAATTTTATAGAGAATCGTGAAATATATGATTTCTTTTGAAATTTTATTTTGTTTGAAATAGTTCATTCTTTAAATTATGTAAAACTTCATATATGTAATACTGGATGTGTAGTTTCAAGAGACAGCATCTCTGAAAGCTAGAGTTCTTCTCATCTCTTCAGATGTTACCTACTATTTCTTATTTGACGTCAAGAAGTAACTATGGAACGAAATTGAAGATATAATCTATCCATGATATTATTCTGTCAATGTACATCCATATTTTGGTACCATTGAGTGAATTTTAGTAGCTGGCTTACCGATCTGTGGATGTTTATCTTTTATCTTTTATTTCTTACTAACAGTATCGCCCGGCGATGCTTGGATTTGTCTCGACCCTTTAGAGTTGGAATTTTTGAAAAGTAAAAATTTTGCATTATGTAGCTTGTTATTCTCTTTAAGTAAAATTTTTCTGGTTGAAATACACCGAAAAATGGCGACACAGCAGTCAAAAAATCGTAAAAAATAGGGATTTTCATAGAAAAAAAAACACCTTTTTGATGTAAATAATTTTTGGTGTTAACAAGGACCGATTTGAATTTTTTCTTCTACGGAAGGAAAAGCAAGCCTCCTTCTATCATACTCTCAATTTTGGTCAACTTGCGCAACAGGGTCTCGGGGGAGATAGTGTTAGTTGAAGGCTACCAAACCTACCACACACACAGACAACTCTAGCTTTATATATTTGTTCCATTCAGTTGACTGCAGCCATGCTGAGACAACACTTTGAATTCTTAGTGAAATAAATCGACCCGGGTACTTATTTCTATTTATGTCTAGTATTTGTACTATCAGTATCTTTTGCTGAACCACTAAGTTACTCGAACGTAAACAAATCAGCATCGGTTGTCAAACGGCGGTGGTGGATAAACACAGATACAAAGACAAACATGCACACGCACGCAACACATACACAACAGGCATATATACATGCACAACACACACACCACGCATATACACACATACATACATACATACATACATACATACATACATACATACATACATACATACATATATACATACATGCATATATATATATATATATATATATATATATATATATATATAATATATATATATATATATAATATATATATTATATATATATATATATATATATATATATAGTTAGTTAATCCAAACAAGAAAACACAGAAAAAAAGAGAAAAAAACAGCAACGCGAGGACGTGGAACAATTAAGTATTATTGACGCTCAGGAAAGAAGGGAAGGAGGGTTCAACGTTTCGAGCGGAGCTCTTCGTCGGAAACAAGAGAAGGAAAGATCCCAGAAGGGAAGACAGAGGAAAAAATATTTTTGCTGGTGGTGGTCATATATATATATATATATATATATATGCCATGATAGATTGTTAGCTCCTACACGCATTTTTTTCTCTCCTGGTTTTTTTCTGTGTATCTTTCTGTCGAAGAGCGTAGGCTCGAAACGTAAAAGACTTTTTCTATTTCTATTCCTGAGCGCTATACTAATACATTTGTTTGTTTGTACTCCACCTGCCTTCGTCTTTTGTTTATTTTCGTAAACTTTCCCGGTATATATATATATATATATATATATATATATATATATATACGACGGGCTTCTTTCAGTTCCCATCTATCACATCTACTCACAAGGCTTTAGTCGGCCTGAGGTACCATGCAGTGAGACTGGACCCGGAAACATGATTGGGAAGCAAGCTTCTTACCACCCAAGTTACCTGTGATATAGGCGCAAACATGGCTTCCTAACCATGTGATACTTGATTCGGTCCCACTGAATAGTATCCTCTGCTACTATAGTCTCGAGTTAATGCATTGAGTAAAATTTGACAGAGAGAAACAGTATGAAAGCCCATCGCGCGTGCGTGTGTGTGTTTGTGAGTGAGATTGAGAGAGAGAGAGAAAGAGAGAGAGAAAGAGAGAGAGAGAGAGAGAGAGAAGAGAGAGAGAGAGAGAGAGAAGAGAGAGAGAGAGAGAGAGAGAGAGAGAGAGAGTGTGCATATTTGTGTGCTTGTACGTTTAAGTTTACGCTGCCTAAAACCAGTGATGTTGTTGATGCACCGTAGCATAGCGGATCGGCAAATACGAATTGATAAAATAAGTACCAAAGTTTAACGTAATAACTAGGATCATTATGATCAATATAACTCTTGAAAGCAGTGCTCCAGCATGGGTACAATCCACTAACCGGTAAAAGCCTAACTGAATAAAAATGCATAAATACCATACTTTAATTAACTAATTTATATTATTATGATTGTAACGATTACCTTAATCATTTACATATATATTTACATATATATTAAGGCGGCGAGCTGGCAGAAACGTTAGCGCGCCGGGCGAAATGCTTAGCGGTATTTCGTCTGTCGTTACGTTGTGAGTTCAAATTCCGCCGAGGTCGACTTTACCTTTCATCCTTTCGGGGTCGATAAATAAAGTACCAGTTTCGCACTGGGGTCGATGTAATCGACTTAATCCGTTTGTCTGTCCTTGTTTGTCCCCTCTATGTTTAGCCCCTTGTGGGTAATAAAGAAATAGGTATTTCGTCTGTCGTTACGTTGTGAGTTCAAATTCCGCCGAGGTCGACTTTACCTTTCATCCTTTCGGGGTCGATAAATAAAGTACCAGTTTCGCACTGGGGTCGATGTAATCGACTTAATCCGTTTGTCTGTCCTTGTTTGTCCCCTCTATGTTTAGCCCCTTGTGGGTAGTGAAAAAAAAAAAATTACATATATATTTATATTTACACGTACACACACATTTTGCGATATCTTGATATTCTAACTTCACCTCCTCCTTCTTCATCTTTAAATATCCGCATCACTTTCGCTTCTTTTTCTTGCGTCTACTTTCTTGTTCCTTCAAATTCTCATGCTTTCCCTCTCTATCCCTCTGTATCTTTCTTCACAATCAAAGCCAACGTGTATATATATACATCACATACACACACACATATACACACATATATCTACATGCTAATCCTGTTATTTTACTTACAAAGATGCTGTTAAAAACACTTCAAAAACACAGAGAAACTCAGCCTTTCACTTTTTAGAATCCCCTTTCATACTCTGTCCTAGTGCTTTTCAAACTTTTTGCTGGAGCGGAACCCCAAGGAAATATTCCACTGGCTCGAGGAACCCCTGTGCAATAATTT
>NC_043006.1:57231592-57314092 GCF_006345805.1 Octopus sinensis
TTGAAGATTTGTCCTGTTGTTTTTAAACAAATCTGTTTGTATGCTTTTACACAAATCTATTGAAACATAACTTAGTACTTCTATGATAATCGGTAAAAATGAAAATCAATAGTCTGGGATTAAGCGCCATAAGTTTCTCACCCTTTCCTTAATTTTAGACGAGACATTCCTATCCTCAAAACAGCTGACCTCTACGGTGGTACTTAATTGTCCCATAGAACAATACTGAGTCTATATTGTATGCATTGTTTTTATTGACAGTACGCACGTATGTTTTATTTATTTATTTATTTATTTATTTTTCTATCTGTATTCTTCCAAGAAGGAGGAAACCGTCTTCTAACAAAGAAACAAATACTCCATTACTGGAATTTGGATAGCAACAATGATAATCATTGCATACAAAACTTTAAGAAAGTTTTGCATATCTTTAGTATCACACGGTTTGTATATCTATCTATCTATCTATCTATCTATCTATCTATCTATCTATCTATCTATCTATCTATCTATTATCTATCTATCTATCTATCTATCTATCTATCTTATATTATATAATATATATATATATATATATATATATATTAGATATATATTAAGGTATGTAGAAAAATACAACATGGACAAGAACGTATAACTCATAGAAGACGATACAATAAACATGGACAGGACATTCGAACCCCTCAGTCTTCAGTCAAGAACCGGATCATCGTAGTAATTTCGGCTGATTAATCTTGAGATTACATATATATTATATATATATATATATATATATAAATACAATAAGAGGATTCCAAATAGAAAGCCTTGTGCTAGAAAGAGCAGTAGAAAACTCAAAACTACCAAAATGGATAAATTTTCGAAAGGAATGAAAATTAAAACGTTTTATATATATATATATATATCACCTAGCTGTCCGGATGTTTTGCGTTCTTGTCCCATTTTGTATTTTATATATATATAGCGCCGTACATACACTTTGTTCTCTTATATGTAAGTATACATTTTTTCAAAATCTTGTACGACTCTATTTCTATCAGCCCTTTCACGCTTATTTGTTCATTCCACTCTTCGTTCTTTCGTTTCCCTTCTCTCACATTTCTTTGCCTTCTCTTCTTACTCACTTTCCCTCCACTTTTCACTTCACTGTGTCCTGTCTTTTTTTCTCGCCCCTCCTTAATTCTTCTGTCCTTCTGCTTCTATTTCTCTCTCTTCTCTTCCCCCTTCTTAATTCTTCTGTCCCTCTGTTTCTACTTCTCTCTCTTCTCTTCCCTCGTGACCAATCGGCCAGCCTGCTCTTTCTATCTTTGTCTGAATGTTGTCCGTGCAACATCGAAATTCTTCCCTGTGTATGTGAAATTCTTGTATCTCTGCCGTAAGGCTTCATTTCCACACGCGCGCCAGCTTAATTCAATTCGTCCTTAGTCGAAAAACACCCGTTATGTCATGTTATTATTTTTATTATATTTTTTATTGTAACTATATTGTGTAACATTGTCCGGAAGTTTGCGTTTTGACCCATTTTGTATATATATTATATATAATATATATATACATATATATACATATATACATATATATAACATATATACATATATTATATATATATATATATATATATGAGGGTGTGTGTGTGTGGTGTGTGTGTATAGTATATATATATATATATATATATATATATATATATATATATATAATATATATATATATATATATATATATATATATATATATATATGCAAGTACGATCAATGAAACAGCGTCCAACGACACACATACACAATCACATACATTGTCAAAGTTTTTCTGTTCTGCTGCTGGTTTTCATTACGTAATAAATAAATTTAGGCAGACAATTTGTTGTTCTTCTCCTGGTTCTGACCTCGGTCACTTCGTGTATTGGAAACAATAGCAACAACAGTAAAGAGAGTGACAACTGAGTTACAAATAATATGAGAATTCGAATTGGATATTGAAAACAATGGTGGTGAGAGAAGAGAAGGCGACAGCGAGAGAAAGAGAGACAGGAAAACAGAGCAGGTAGTAGTGACAGCAGAGGTAATGTTTTGAAAGTAGCTTAAACAGAATAGAGTCATATAACGCCTTAAATTTCTCACTGATATCAGCACACTTTAGTTTTCTATGGAGCATTCTATTTTCAATGTTGAATTTTCCGTCTTGTTACTCTATCAGACTACCTAATACTGATCTCTTTTACTCTCTTTTACTCTTTTACTTGTTTCAGTCATTTGACTGCGGCCATGCTGGAGCACCGCCTTTAGTCGAGCAACTCGACACCGGGACTTATTCTTTGTAAGCCCAGTACTTATTCTATCGGTCTCTTTTGCCGAACCGCTAAGTGACGAGGACACCAGCATGTTGTCAAGCAATGCTAGGAGGACAAACACAGACACGCAAACACACACACACACATACATATCCATATATATATATATATATATATATATATATATATATATATAATATATAACATATATACGACAGGCTTCTTTCAGTTTCCGTCTACCAAATCCACTCACAAGGCATTGGTCGGCCCGGGGCTATAGCAGAAGACACTTGCCCAAGATGCCACGCAGTGGGACTGAACCCGGAACCATGTGGTTGGTTAGCAAGCTACTTACCACACAGCCACTCCTGCGTCTGTATTTTTATAATACTTTTTCTCAAATGTTAGAATCTGATCAACAGAAATGCTATTCACAGGCTACCTTGTTTGGAAAGCAAAAAGAAGTACAGCACCTCGCTTTATAGGTGTTTAATAAGCCATATATTTAATCACACACACACACACATCTATGTATGTATAATACACACACACATATTATATACAAAATTCCCTTACCATATCGTGGTTCACCTACCATGGTTTACCTATCGCGGTTCACCTATCGCGGTTTATTATTTAAGCTTACGTCGATTCCTCCGTGGTGTTGTTTTGCATTTATAATAAAATAAAATATATACAAATAATAATAAAAATATACAGTACTGTTTCTACTTCGCGGGTTTTCACCTATTGCGGTAGGTTTTGGAACGTAACACCCGCGATAGTCGAGGGATTACTGAATACAGGGTTAGCCAAAAGTCACCCGACAGCAAATAAAAATTTTATAAATACTATCTGTAATTCTGCATTGTGGAGGCGCAATGGCCCAGTGGTTAGGGCAGCGGACTCGCGGTCGGAGGATCGCCTTTCGATTCCCAGACCGGGCGTTGTGTGTGTTTATTGAGCGAAAACACCTAAAAGCTCCACGAGGCTCCGGCATGGGGTGGTGGCGACCCCTGTTGTACTCTTTCGCCCCAACTTTCTCTCTTTCTTCCTGTTTCTTGGGTAACGCTGCTATGGACTGGCGTCCCGTCCAGCTGGGGGGAACACATACGCCACAGAAACCGGGGAAACCGGGCCCATGAGCCTGGCTAGGCTTGAAAAGGGTGCATAAAAAAAATTAAAAAATAAATTCTGCATTGATTCGAATGGAAAAATGTATCACTCAAGAAGGACGTCACTTTGAACAATTTTCATGATGTTTCATATTTATATGCTTTTATTAAATTCATTCAGTTGTTAAACATAAATAAACCTTAGAATTAAAGGGTTTTGATTTACTCTCAGGTGACTTTTGGCCAACCCTGTATATAATCACCTGTGGTTATAATGTTTGATTTAAGTTTGTTTTGTGACTGCTCCTGGTTTCCGAGCTTATTATGAAGATTGTGGTAGCAGAAAACTTGGAATTAATATTTTTGTTGACTTATTTTTAAGTGACTGAGAGTAGCCTTTTGTGTACGAAATATTGAGTGTTTAGAAGTCGTCCTACCACTTTTCATCGAAATTACCCACGACATATCTACATACATACACACATACATACATACATACATACATACATACATACATACATACATACATACATACATACTACAATTTCTCCTATATACATGCACACACACACACTTCCCTGAATCAGATCTGGTTGGTCAGAGTCTCACCAGTTTTATGCCTTTTATCCTAGGCAGTGTACGTGGTTCATCTCTGACCCATCAAAAATGTCAGGGATTTAGCTAGTGGGGGATGACTGACTCCGTCCTCTAATGCATGCTCTTCAACAATATCATGAAGCAAGAAAAACGTACATCCTTAAACTTCTCAAGTGATACACTCGTAATTGCGCTGCATATTTCAGGCAAGACGCTCGACTTACAATGTTTGGAAGAAATTTTCCTGCCCTACAAACTGGATGTCTCTTCTCCAGCATCGAAACTACAAAGGATGTTTTCAAGCATAGCATATCTGGCAAGCCCTTTCACCTCAAACTCTGCAACTGATATTTGCCAATAGAATATCAATGAATTTTGATGAACCATTTTCACTCTACTTCCAACCCATGGCTCTCTGGCAAGTAAGGCCACTGGGAAGGCCTTCATATTCGTTGCCAACATGGTATCCATTTCCATATCATATATTCTAGGTAAATCTTCTCCAAAATTATTCCATTCCACTCTACCAGTCCTCTTTTTGAAATTAACGAACCAGCCGTGGTTGGCCTTAAATGCTTCTGCTGATGTCTCCTCCGTCGATGTTTCAGGGTTCTGCTTCAAGAGATCCCCATACAGCGCTCTTGCATTCTCGCAGATGATGGTCTCCGTAATCGTATCCCCTGCGAGTTGTTTCTCGTCGATCCAGAAGTAAAGCAATTTTTCACTCCCTTCGTGATGTGCGTTGCTTGGAGAGCCTGGATACGCCCTTTGCTGTTGTAACGGCCTTGATCTCATCCTTTTTCTTGTCCACTACACGCATTCCTCTCTCATGTTTATCAATGATTTCCGTCTTCAATTCTATCGTAATCAGCTTTTTCTTCTTCTCAGCACTGTCCTTTGCACTAACCTTCTTAGGACCCATGGCTAACGCAACTAAATATAAAATAATAGCAAAAAATGCACAAAACTAAAAAAAACACTGGGAAAACATAACAGGGATTGTCGCAACGAAATGAACACTTGAAATGAGAGAGCAGAGGCTGCGCTTGTTAGGAGAGTGTGTGCGAGCTCAGCGCCGTTTTAGCGGTCGCTTGTATGAAACTCGCACGAGCTTCGGCTCGTACAGCAAATTACTCGTACAATGGTGCACTCGCACTGTGAGGTTGTACTGTATCAGTTATATTTCTCTCAGAAAACATATTAAAAAAAAAAAACATTTTAAAAAATGGGGAATCGTTGGGATATTGTAGTTTTTGGCAATACAAGGAGATATAGTTATTGCTATATCAGAGACTTGAAGCACAACAACAATAACAACACTAACAATACAAAAAAAAAAAAAAAAAGAAGCAGAGCCTCTTCAGTTGTTTCAACATTATATAGAATCGTATGAATATTAATTTAAGAAAAAAAAGACGGAATATGGAACCTGTCACTTGTCAATCCAGGTTGACAAGTCTTAAAGCTGCATCGTTAGAATGTATATTCATAGCTAACGCCCTCGGTAATTACCAGCACTGATAGACAGCGGTCATCCATTGATACATTTTGTGTAATGCTATTGTCATCTGAAAGAGACAACGCTGTACTTACAATGGATGCCAGTGACACTCCCAGAAGAGTTCAAAGAAATTAATGTTAATTAATTGACCTAAACTACATAATCACTCAAACCTAATCATTACAATGGCAAAATATAAATCATTTCTAATAAATTGTTCCTCATCACAGGCGTGAAATGTTTCATCGATTTATATTTTACGCATTAGCTAATTAATATTGATATGACGGAAATATTAATAAATATATATAAAATACAGTGTACATTTAAGCTCATTAAGAGGTATCCATCATAGGACTCCCTCATGCTAGAAGAAACAGCTAAAGTCCAAACCACTAATTAGGGAATGAAAAATAAAATCATTTATCATCTATTTTCTGGACCATGGTTTCTGAAATCATGGTCCAGAAAATAGATGGTTAAATGTTTAATTTTTCATTCCCTTCGAGATTTTATCCCTAATTAGTGATTTGGACTTTAGCTGTTCCTTCTAGCGTAAGGGAGTCCTATGATGGATACCTCTTAATGTGTTTAAATGTGCACAGTATTTTATATGAATAATATATAGTCTGTTGACTAATTTTTCTATACGCTAAGCTATTGGTAGTAAAAATTTCTAAAATCTGTATTACCCTGATATTATTAATTATCTATCTATCTATCTATCTATCTATCTATCTATCTATCTATCTATCTATCTATCTATCTATCTATCTATCTATCTATCTATCTATCTATCTCTCTATATATATGTGCAGAGAGAGAGAAAGAGAGGGGAGAGATGCATATGTAAGTGTGCGTACTTACGCGAGCTCACGCACACACACACCACACACACACACACACACACACATGCACGCATACATACACTTCTTTCAACCGTTTCAACGATCCTACAGTGGATGCACTGGGGCACTGCTATGTTGTCTGGTTCAATCTGGTGCTCAGTATTTCAGTAAATAAGGCTGACCTTGCCGCTCACATCTGTATCTCTTTCCGTGGTGTTGAGTTCATCGGGTATGGTGCACAATAGCATGTATAAATCCTTTTAAAAGACGATGGCAAGCACTCAATGCATATCACCAAAAATCGCATATAGTAAGGTAGACATAGGCTGACTATGATGCACTTTTAGCGCAAAGGCCAAATTATGTTTTTCACGTCTATAGAAAAATTTGTCATTCTCAAAGTAGTCTGATTATATATTGTAATTCTTATCATTAATATGATTAGGGACACAATATTTGTTTCCATTGTCATATTTGTGACAATACATGTAGCTCAGCATCCGGGCTTAAGAGCCACTTACGGGCCCACAGCCGGATGCTTAATCGATAGCTTTAGGACAGATGGTAATTATTCTGAAAAGAAGCAGCAATCACCATGTATGTATGTATGTATGTATGTATGTATGTATGTATGTATGTATGTATGTATGTATGTATGTACGTACGTTTGTATATCTGTTCCCTCTCTCTTTTTAATTTAGAATAATTTTTGACTGGTCGCCTGCTCGGTAGCAAGGTTGTGAAGGAAAACATCATGTTTTAAACTATCATCCTTTAAATCATAAGGTCTTGCAGATTTTAATATTCCCAGCTATCGCGATCATTTGTGGTGTACAAATTAAGGATTTGCGTTCTCTCCCCCAAGAACCTAAGTTCAGCCATACTTTGCTCCAGACGGGTTGGTATGTATCCTCTGGCTTCAATATTAGACGCTGAAAGTATATCATGGTTTCAAGATTTGTAATTTCCTTATCAATGGTCCACAAATATACTCGTTCTCTCGTATTTCTCCAACTACATTGGTATTCAGGGGGCCGCTGATTTCCACAACAGAACATAACTTCTCTTTACGGTATCACACAACGATATCAGGACGACTGTGCATTATCTTGGTGGCTGTTTAATTTTAAAGTTCCATCATTATCATTTTGATCCTTTGCTCTTAATATAGTCAACCTTCATTATAGGTGATTTAATTTTTCTTATCCTATCGCAGACTGTATGTATGTATGTATGTATGTATGTATGTATGTATGTATGTATGTATGTATGTATGTCATACCCTTTAAAAAAGTCATGTAAGGGTCCTTGAACGCTTTCATCAGAGATGTCTCAGACACATTATGAATGTTGGCTGGACCTTAAAAACTCCAGACACACAGGTCCTGAGGACAGCTGATATTTTGAGTATTCAGGCGATGGTACACAATCACCGGTTACGTTGGACTGGACAACTTATTAGAACGAAGGGTAGCAGGATCCCTAAACAGATGCTATATGGGGAACTCGGCAGAAACCAATGCTGCGATTTAAGGACTGTGTCAAATCCTCATTAAATGCCTGTGATATGCCGGAGACTGACTGGGAGAACAATGCTTGTCATCCCCACAGATGCAGGAAGCAGGTTAAGGAGGGGGTCGAAACTTTTGAGGGAGCACATATTCAGCATGAAGAACTTAAGTGTGCTGCTCGAAAGCGCACTGCTGGTGTAGTGAATGGGGAAAGCTTAGTCTGCAATGTTTGCAGTCGTGTAAAGAGCAGGGCTCATTAGCCACAAACGGAGCCGCAAATGCAAAATATAAGTTAATCCTTGAGCACACAATGTTCCTGAAGATCAGCAATGGTCTTCCTCGGTCACGAGTGGACGGCCATCACATCATGTATGTATGTCATAATTCAGTTTTATTTCAAGATTTCTTACTAATAGAGAAAGAGCCGTTTTCTAGCCTAGATCCAACGCTCCTTCACTGGAATTTCAGCATCAACAACAGTGTAATGTATGTATGTATGTATGTATGTATGTATGTATGTATGTATGTATGTATGTATGTATGTATGTATGTATGTATGTATGTGAGTGTGTATGTAGGTAGGTAGGTATAAATATATACATATCTATCTATCTCTCTCTCTCTCTCTCTCTCTCTCTCTCTCTATATATATATATATTATATATATATATATACATACATATATACATACATATATGTATATATATATATATATGTATATATATATATATAGAGAGAGAGAGAGAGATAACGAAATATATGTATATATATGTATATATATATATATATTATATATATATATATATATATATATATATACATACATATGTGTATATATGTATATATATATATATATTATATATATATATATATATATATATATATATATATATATATATGTATGCATGTATGTATATATTTAAGTTCATATTATAACCAGGATCTTAGAATTTCATTAGTAGTTTATATTCCTGACTCAAGGAATATAATAAACAGCTTCAAAGACATGTAACCTTAACTATACCATTTGATAAACACTTTTATAAAAGTTTCAAGTAAATTAAAATAAACATACAGCCAGGCGCTGTTACTTTACATTTTGGAAGAAAATAATTAAAATGCGTTTACTAATGATGATCATAAATATAGATAGCTAAAGCATAAAGTTCTGGTAAATGTCCAGGCTTTAGAACATACTGTTTGCAAAAATATTATTTTCCTGTTGGGTGTTCACATAAATATATCTTACACATATTGTGTGTGTGTGTGTGTAGGTAAGATATATTTTCGTAAACACCCTACAGGAAAAGAGTATTTTTTCTAAACAGGATATTCTAAAGTCTGGTCATTTACCAGAACACTTTTTTCTTGCGCTTTATCTATTCATGCATATGACCATAATTAGTAAACGTGTTTTAAGTTTTCTCTGGCGGAATGTAAAGTAACAGCGCTCGGCTGTATGTTTATTTTAATTAACTTGAAGCTTTCATAAAAGTGTTTATCAAATGGTGTAGTTAACGATACATTTCCTTGAAGCTTTGCTTACTATATTCGTGAGTAAATATAAATTGCTGATGAAATTCTATGAACCTAGTTATAATAAAACTTAGTTATACCTACTGCTATTCATTTTTTTTTAATTGCTTCATTCTGTCTTAGGATAGCTCTAAGCGAAAATTCTCGTACTTAAAGCAAGAAACCTGGTGTAAAATTACTGGCAGCAGAGACGGGTGTCTTTCAGGATTGTTCAAGCTCACAGTCTTGAAGATTACCTTTGTGCTGCCTGCACTTTAAGAGCCGATGACGATGTAAATTCCGGAATATCCCAGTGACCCTCAATATTGTTGTCTTTGAAAGATCTTATGATGGCACGATGTCACCTAAAATCTATAACTAGTGAGTTTTGTCTTATATCTTTTACTTGTTTCACTCATCGGATTGCGACCATGCTGGAGCGCAACCTTGAAGAATTTTTAATTGAATGAATCGACCCCAGTATATATTATTTTGTAAAGCCTGGTACTTTTTCTATCAATATCTTTTGCCGAACCGTTAAGTTACGAGCACGTAAGCATACCAACACCGGTTGTCAAGTGGTGGAAGGGACGAACACATACACAAAGACACGTACAAATACACACACACACACGAACATATATAATGCGACAGGTTTCTTTCAGTTTCCGTCTACCAAATCCACTCACAAGGCGTTGGTCAGCTCGAGGCTATAGCAGAAGACATTTGGCCACGCAGTGGGACTGAGCCTGGAGCCATGAAGTTGGGAAGCAAACTTCTTACTACAAAATGTTATGATGGTGCGGTTTCTAGTGTTGCATCTTTTCGGCTCTATTGAAAGACAGGAGGAAGGTGGTGAAAGTGGCGCGTGTTCCATAAAGAAAGGACTTATGCAGTGCATATTTGTGATGGATGCTAGATCACAGGGGTAAAAATGAAGTGGTAGAAACTAGGGCTCTTGAGACGCGAGGTCTAATTTACTGTGTTTTGCTATATTGGCAAATATTCGTTCACCACTGACAACGGTCGCTTCTCATCAGGGGCATACATTCCGGGTGTGCTAGGTGTGCACTACACGCCCATCGAAAATGGCAAATTCATTATAAATATTAACCTTAGTCATTAATTTAATCACAAATCATAATGGAAAACTTTGTTATACCCCTGCTTGAAATTTTGCGGCGAGTGTTCTGATATAAGATTGCACACCTCACAGCGCACTGTATCAAAATATGGTACCGGGCGTATCGTAGGATTATAGGATAGCAAAAGATTAACGATGAGGGGTGTGCGACAGCACAGTCGCATGTTCGTTTTCGTGGTGAAAAATTGTACGTTTAAATTAATTTTAAATTCTTAAACTAAAACTTTTTTTTTTTAAATATCACCATATAACTTTGATCTTAATTTGTTTTCAAAACTAATAACAAAATGGTTCGTTGTACGATGAGTTTATTGAACATTTTGCGTCTCAAAGGACAGAACTTACATATAAGTGATTTAAATAAGTAAAATTATATGGTTTCTTATTTTTCAGTGTGAGCGCCTAAGAAAATTATGGCTTATATTAGAATGCTTACAATTTATAGAGTATTATTTATTCAGTGCCATATACCTGTGCCATATACCTGAATCTCAATTAGCGCCATATACATGTATCCCAATTGAATTACGTTTACATTTTGAATAGAAATACACAGTTTGTATGCTTAATTTGTGTAATGCTTAATGATAATCATTGTATGGTCAGTGTGCATCACACCCAATGACAATAATCACCATACGCCACTACTTCTCATTAGAGTTATCTAGTTACGTATCACCTCTACCTTAGTTTTGTACTGACCACCGTCTCTTCGCTTTTTATCATTCAAATTGTACCTCCCTTCTAATTCCCGCACAGATCACTTTGTCCACTCCTTCCATCCTAGAACGTCAATCGCCCGGAACTGTGGTCCTACACACGTCGACTTACAACTTGTTCCCGATGAATATCAACCAACTTCATCAGTGTCACACAAATTAAATATATCCTGTTAACAACCGTGCATATGATTTACGAAGATCATATTCACATTTGCCTTATCCTGACCCAAACCATAAAAAGTAAAATAGGTGTTTTCGTTGCAATCTTGGGTTAACATTTTAGTTGAATGTAATCAAACCCAAGTCTTTGGGAGAACATCCAGTTCCAAATCTGTCTAAAGCAGATTTGGAAACTGGATTCGAAATCAGATTTAGATACTACACTGCGTTGAAGTGGGTTTTTTTCCAGTTTTTCTCGTAGTTACGCAGACTTTTGACCAACTGATGCGTTTGGTGTAGTTAGATCAAAAAGTGCGTTGTCAAAATACTTTAAATCGTTCTTTATTGGGTATCTTATCTGCTTCAATATTATTACCGCATATTGTTCTATAGACGTTTTGGGGGTTTGTTTCCTATTGCGTATTTTGGAGAGAGCCACTTTCCCCTAATATTATATCCCTGAAACCAATTATGTACTATAGATATGTTTCCGTATTAAAAATAAGTGTTTGTTCATTGTGTCTGTTCATTGTTCATATAATACTTACTATATCAAAAATGATATAGATATTTCGTTTTTTTCTGGAAGATTTATCTACTGTCATTTTCCTTCATTGCATTGTGTCTCTATGCTGCATATTAGTGTACCTTTCCTGTCGCCTTCTTTACGTCATTGGCCTTTTATCTTTTGTAACCATACATTGTTTATTTAAACCTACATTTTCTTTTGTTGTGTTTATGCAAACGTATAGAAAATCGTTTAACTCCCTAATATAACTAAATATTACTGTCATGATGTCAAATTTCTGTTTTATATTTATTGATTATAGCTTTTCTTAATTTATGTTAATCTTTAGGAGTATTTTTTTTATTTTAGGTATTGTTTATTCGTAAGAGTTATATCAGGTATTCTCAGCTGGTTTATTTACTTTGCTGAACATTTTGATGGGCTGCTTAGCATAGAAATCAATAAAATTAAATAGAACAAATCAAACATCAAATAAACATTAAATAAAGTCAAACACTAAACTTGAAAAATTCAATTCAGCTTTTTTAAAAAAAGCAATCTAGCAGAAAACAAATTTTAAAAAACCAACATTCTAACAAACACTGATGTTACGCTTATATTGATCTAAAATGCTTGCCAATGATTTTAAAATATATTTGGTGGCTACGATATAGTTTATTATTGGCTGAACAATATACATCATTTTCAGAAACCAAACGGTCGCTTACCTTTGATCTGACTTTGAGAAATGAGGAAAAACTAACTTCACAAAAATACATAGATGGTAAAAAAAAGCGCAAGATTTTGAGTATCTGGTCAATGACATCAGGATAGCTGTTTGACGTGCAGATTGTTTGCGAAAGATGATAAACTGTTGTGGAGAACTTATACAGTTAGGTCGTTCTTTAATTCCAAAAATTTCTCTTTAATCGGTTCTAGATTTTTTTTCAGTTTTTGTTATGAATGGGTTGATGATAATCGGAGCATTTTCTTGGAAAGTTGAAGCTTTTACTTCAATTTTTCTGAATGTTGTACGATTTAATTTTTGGATTTTTTAAGATTGTTTCGTAAGGAAATTTAAATTTACATATTAGATATTTTTTATTTCATTTCCTTTTCTTTTCCCCCAATCGATTTTATGTAAACTTAAACTCACCCACACATTGTAACTTGTCGGTGTAACCTCGCCTTTGATCAATACCCACAGGCAAAAAAAAAAAAAAACTGTCGTTGCAATCATCATCATCATCATCATCATTGATGCCGTCACTGTCCATATTATCGTTGTTATTATTAAAATGGGTACAACCCCTTTCGATCATGAATGACCGTGGGATTGCACCTAGAAGGTTCCCCTCCGAGGCACAAGTTCGGGCGAAGTTGTTTATGGAATATCAACAGTCACCCATACATACCAGCCTCCCCTCTCCGTGCCACCGACTCTATCTAAGGGAAAAGCAAGGGCCGACAAATCTTGACACCAGTGACATAACTCATTCCTACAGAACTGGAACAACGCAAAAATAAACAAAAATACGTCTTGCTCAAGGATACAACACACAGCCGGTCAGGGAATCGAACTCATAAACTCATGATTGTGATGCTCTAACCACTTACCAATGCGCCTTCACTGTTATTATTCTTGTTATTACTACTACTACTATTATTAAGGTAACGAACTGGAACAGTCATAAGAGCGATTGGGAGAAATCCTTTCCAGTATTTTTCTGATTCGTTTCGTTGAGTTTAAATTCCGCTGGCGTCAACTTTGTCTTTCATCCCTCCGAAGTCGGAAAAAAATATCAGTTAAGTACCCAAGATGCTGTAATCGACTGTCCCCTTCTCCACCTTTCAGTCATTGTGCTTACTATATTATTATTATTATTATTATTATTATTATTATTATTATTATTATTATTATTATTATTATTATCATTATTATTATTATTATTATTATTATTATTATATATTATTATTATTATTATTATTATTATTATATTATTATTATTATATTATTATTATTATTATTATATTATTATTATTATTATTATTATTATTATTATTATTATTATTATTATTATTATTATTGTTATTCAGTAGTTTTATTTTTATAGCATGCTTTCACTTCACTACCGAGCGCAGCTCTGTGTGTCTTGGGTATGTGCTGTGGTTTGCTGTGATGCTCTTATCGTTACTGTATTGAAAGTGTTTTGCTAGGATATGTGCAGTGCCCAGTAGTGCAATTTTCTGTATGTTATATATATTTGTAAGTCCTGGTGTTTTTGTTATGTATTTGTCTGAATATTATTATCATACCTATCTGTTGTAGTTATTATTATTATTATTATTATTACTTTTTTTTTTCTTCTTTCAAATTTGCTTCCATTTCTTGCCGAGTGTCTTCCCGACTCCTAGGGCAAAGAAACTCATAGTATACAATGGTAGGCCATTAAACCAAACTCAGTAGTTCGTTCATTTTTTTTTTTTTTTTTTTAAGTTAAATCAAAATACATGAGCAGCAACAGTTCTCACATCGACAATGCTCTTCCCAATACATGTGATGTACCAGTTAAGACAATCTTTTGCACTTCTTGCAGGGATGGTAAGCCAGGGATCATTCTCATATAATTTTCGGTTCCCTTCTTGATCATTCCTAGTGCTCCTACGATCACTGGTATTGTAACCGCCTTGAGATGCCACATTTTCTCAATTTCAATGAGTAGGTCTTTATATTTTCTGAGCTTGTCAAACTCTTTCGCTGAGATATTATGATCACAGGGGATGCTCATGTCGATCAATAAGCAAACTTTATTGTTTTGGTCATTCACAACAATATCTGGTTTATTGGCCTTGATGGTTCGGTCTGTATGTACTGGAAAGTCCCACAGAATCGTTACATTTTCTCCTTCAGTTACAGCCTCAGGGTGGTGATTATGCCACTTGTCGGCAGTTTTGATATTGTAATGCCGACTTATTAGCCAGTGTATATATTGGCCAACTCTGTCATGTCTTAATTTATACTCCACTGGTGCTAAGACTTTACATCCAGAGATTAGGTGGTCCACTGTTTCAATCATGTCGTTGCAGAATCGGCATTTTGGGTCTGCTCCATTTTTCATCACATTGGCCTGGTAGTTCCGGGTTAATAGGCTTTGATCTTGAGCAGCCAGGATGAAACCTTCGCTCTCTGCTTTTAGCCCTGAGCTCCCTAGCCACTGATGGGTTTGCTTCTGGTCAACATCAGCTTGTTTGCTGCGGGTCACATATTTGCCGTGCAGAGGTTTCTCCTCCCACCTATCAGCCAATTGCTCGTGCGCTTTTTTCATTGCCATCATTTTCACCTTCTTTGCAACAATAGTTGCCGTACTTCCCTCGGGTTGTTCAGTTTGGGTATCCTGCACGAGATATTATTATTATTATTATTATTATTATTATTATTATTATTATTATTATTATTATTATTATTATTATTGTTATTATTATTATTATTTGAAGGCGGCGATCTCGCTGAATCGTTAGCGCGCTTACGTTCTGAGTTCAACTTAGGCCGAGGTCGACTTTGCCTTTCATCCTTTCGGGGTCGATAAATGAAGTATCAGTTACACACTGGGATCGATATAATCGACACATCTCCTCCCCAAAATGGCTGCCCTTGTGGCAAAATTTGAAACCATTATTATTATTATTATTATTATTATTATTATTATTATTATTATTATTATTATTATTATTATTATTATTATTCAGTAGTTTTATTTTTATAGCGTGCTTTCACTTCACTACCGAGCGCAGCTCTGTGTGCCTTAGGTATGTGCTGTGATTTGTTGTGATGCTGCTCTGATGGTTATTGTATGGAAAGTGTTCTGCGTAGGATGTGTGCAGTGCCTAGTAGTGCAATTTTCTGTATGTTTTATGTGTTTGTAAGTCCTGGTGTTTTTGTTATGTATTTGTCTGAATATTTTTTTATCATGCCTAATGCACCTCCTATGATAGGAATTGTTTCTGTTTTTAGATTCCACATTCTGGTTACCTCTATTTCCAGGTCTTTGTATTTTGAAAGTTTCTCCATTTCTTTTAGAGACACGTTGTCATCTGCCGGTATTGATTCATTATTATTATTATATTATATTATTATTATTATTATTATTATTATTATTATTACTTTTTTTTTCTCTTCTTTCAAATTTGCTTCCATTTCTTGCCGAGTGTCTTCCCGACTCCTAGGGCAAAGAAACTCATAGTATACATTGGTAGGCCATTAAACCAAACTCAATAGTTCGTTCGTTTTTTTTGGTTTTTTTTAAAGTTAAATTAAAATACATGAGCAGCAACAGTTCTCACATCGACAATGCTCTTCTCAATACGTGTGATGTACCAGTTAAGACAATCTTTTGCACTTCTTGCAGGGATGGTAAGCCAGGGATCATTCTCATATAATTTTCGGTTCCCTTCTTGATCATTCCTAGTGCTCCTACGATCACTGGTATTGTAACCGCCTTGAGATGCCACATTTTCTCAATTTCAATGAGTAGGTCTTTATATTTTCTGAGCTTGTCAAACTCTTTCGCCGAGATATTATGATCACAGGGGATGCTCATGTCGATCAATAAGCAAACTTTATTGTTTTGGTCATTCACAACAATATCTGGTTTATTGGCCTTGATGGTTCGGTCTGTATGTACTGGTAAGTCCCACAGAATCGTTACATTTTCTCCTTCAGTTACAGCCTCAGGGTGGTGATTATACCACTTGTCGGCAGTTTTGATATTGTAATGCCGACTTATTAGCCAGTGTATATATTGGCCAACTCTGTCATGTCTTAATTTATACTCCACTGGCGCTAAGACTTTACATCCAGAGATTAGGTGGTCCACTGTTTCAATCATGTCGTTGCAGAATCGGCATTTTGGGTCTGCTCCATTTTTCATCACATTGGCCTGGTAGTTCCGGGTTAATAGGCTTTGATCTTGAGCAGCCAGGATGAAACCTTCGCTCTCTGCTTTTAGCCCTGAGCTCCCTAGCCACTGATGGGTTGCTTCTGGTCAACATCAGCTTGTTTGCTGCGGGTCACATATTTGCCGTGCAGAGGTTTCTCCTCCCACCTATCAGCCAATTGCTCGTGCGCTTTTTTCATTGCCATCATTTTCACCTTCTTTGCAACAATAGTTGCCGTACTTCCCTCGGGTTGTTCAGTTTGGGTATCCTGCACGAGATATTATTATTATTATTATTTTATTATTATTATATTATTATTATTATTATTATTATTATTATTATTATTGTTATTATTATTATTATTTGAAGGCGGCGATCTCGCTGAATCGTTAGCGCGCTTACGTTCTGAGTTCAACTTAGGCCGAGGTCGACTTTGCCTTTCATCCTTTCGGGGTCGATAAATGAAGTATCAGTTACACACTGGGATCGATATAATCGACACATCTCCTCCCCAAAATGGCTGCCCTTGTGGCAAAATTTGAAACCATTATTATTATTATTATTATTATTATTATTATTATTATTATATTATTATTATTATTTATTATTATTATTATTCAGTAGTTTTATTTTTATAGCGTGCTTTCACTTCACTACCGAGCGCAGCTCTGTGTGCCTTAGGTATGTGCTGTGATTTGTTGTGATGCTGCTCTGATGGTTATTGTATGGAAAGTGTTCTGCGTAGGATGTGTGCAGTGCCTAGTAGTGCAATTTTCTGTATGTTATATGTGTTTGTAAGTCCTGGTGTTTTTGTTATGTATTTGTCTGAATATTTTTTTATCATGCCTAATGCACCTCCTATGATAGGAATTGTTTCTGTTTTTAGATTCCACATTCTGGTTACCTCTATTTCCAGGTCTTTGTATTTTGAAAGTTTCTCCATTTCTTTTAGAGACACGTTGTCATCTGCCGGTATTGATTCATTATTATTATTATTATTATTATTATTATTATTATTATTATTATTATTACTTTTTTTTTCTCTTCTTTCAAATTTGCTTCCATTTCTTGCCGAGTGTCTTCCCGACTCCTAGGGCAAAGAAACTCATAGTATACATTGGTAGGCCATTAAACCAAACTCAATAGTTCGTTCGTTTTTTTTGGTTTTTTTTAAAGTTAAATTAAAATACATGAGCAGCAACAGTTCTCACATCGACAATGCTCTTCTCAATACGTGTGATGTACCAGTTAAGACAATCTTTTGCACTTCTTGCAGGGATGGTAAGCCAGGGATCATTCTCATATAATTTTCGGTTCCCTTCTTGATCATTCCTAGTGCTCCTACGATCACTGGTATTGTAACCGCCTTGAGATGCCACATTTTCTCAATTTCAATGAGTAGGTCTTTATATTTTCTGAGCTTGTCAAACTCTTTCGCCGAGATATTATGATCACAGGGGATGCTCATGTCGATCAATAAGCAAACTTTATTGTTTTGGTCATTCACAACAATATCTGGTTTATTGGCCTTGATGGTTCGGTCTGTATGTACTGGTAAGTCCCACAGAATCGTTACATTTTCTCCTTCAGTTACAGCCTCAGGGTGGTGATTATACCACTTGTCGGCAGTTTTGATATTGTAATGCCGACTTATTAGCCAGTGTATATATTGGCCAACTCTGTCATGTCTTAATTTATACTCCACTGGCGCTAAGACTTTACATCCAGAGATTAGGTGGTCCACTGTTTCAATCATGTCGTTGCAGAATCGGCATTTTGGGTCTGCTCCATTTTTCATCACATTGGCCTGGTAGTTCCGGGTTAATAGGCTTTGATCTTGAGCAGCCAGGATGAAACCTTCGCTCTCTGCTTTTAGCCCTGAGCTCCCTAGCCACTGATGGGTTTGCTTCTGGTCAACATCAGCTTGTTTGCTGCGGGTCACATATTTGCCGTGCAGAGGTTTCTCCTCCCACCTATCAGCCAATTGCTCGTGCGCTTTTTTCATTGCCATCATTTTCACCTTCTTTGCAACAATAGTTGCCGTACTTCCCTCGGGTTGTTCAGTTTGGGTATCCTGCACGAGATCAATAGCAACTTTTTTGCTTTCCTTTATGATAGAATGAAGCTTCTTTCGTCTCTCGTGATTTTCCACGAGCTTTAGCATCCAGTCATTCGATATTTCGAGATATTTGGCCAGTCCAATTGTGGTTGTTTTGTAAGCTAGTTCAAATTGGATCAGGCCTCGACCTCCTTGGGCTCTGGGAAGGTAAAGGCGATCTACGTCTGCCTTTGGGTGGTGCATCCTATTACAACTCAGCAACTCTTTACTTCACTCATATTCCAGTTCAACACATTGTAGCTATAAGTAACAACTGGAACTGCTAAGGAATTTATAGCTAACACCTTGTTACGTGCATTTAGTTCAGATTTCAGGACTGCACGAACTCTCCTATAACATTCCTTCCTGATCTTCTCTTTCATGCTTGCATGCTGAATACCAGAGCCTTCATTTATCCCTAAATATTTGTATGTTTGTTCTTGCTCAAGCTCTCTTATGACTGTGTCAACATCTAACACGACTGAATTTGTGGTCTTCACTTTCCCTTTCTGGAAAGTGGCCTTGGCACACTTCTCAAGTCCAAACTCCATCCCGATGTCATCGCTGAATGCTTTCACGGTGCGCAATAGGCCTTCAAGTTCATTATTGTCTTTACCATAAAGTTTTAAGTCATCCATATAAAATAGATGGCTTATTTTTTATTGGCAATTTTATAGCCCATACCCTGTTCTGTTTAATTCACTCGTAAGGGTTATTAGGGGTATGCAGCATATTAAAGGTGAAAATGAGTCACCTTGAAAAATTCCACAGTTGATGTTTATATTTTCTGAGGCAAGTACTCCATTAGATTTCTGCGCTTGTTGTGACAGTTCTCAACGATCATACGATTAATTAGCAGTTGATCTTTGCATCCGTAAGAGCCTCGGCGGCACCCTTTTTGTTCAATGGGGAAAATAACGTTCTTCTTCATGAATGCATATGTTTTCTCCGCTAGGATAGATGTTAGGATTTTATACGTGGTGGATAGACAGGTTATAGGCCGATAGTTTTTTAGAAGGTTGGTTTCGTTATTCTTTGGGAGTAGGTAAGTAATGCCACTTGCTAACCATTCAGGTGTTTTCTTTGGGTCTCTCATAATTCCATTGAGCAGCTGAACTAGCTTACCGTGTGCGCATGGGAGCGATGCGAGCCAGAAATTCGGCACCCTATCTTTACCGGGGGATTTCCAATTATGGGCCTTCGTGAGTGCCTTTCTTAGGTCTGCTATTGTGATGTCTTCCCATGCTTGTTGTTGTAAATTTTGGTAGGATCCTTCAGTTTGTATAATCCAGTCTGCATTTATGTTGTACGTCTTCTTGTCACTCCAAATCCTTTTCCAAAAGTTTTGAACTTCTTCCATGAGAGGGGGGTCTTTAACGGTTACTTTCTCCTTCCCTATTTCTCTGTAGAATTTTTTGGCATTGGATGTGAACAGTTTATTTTGCTTGTAAAACTTGTTTCTCTTCTCAAATCTTCGTATTCTTTGGGCTTTTGCTTGGACTTTTTGTTTCAGCGTTTCTTTTATTGATATCAGTTCTTCTCTTGGTAAGGATCCAAATTTTCTCTTCATCTTTCTTCCTGTTCTGGATCTTACATCATTTCCACATATTAGTTCATTTAATATTGATATTTCCCCTCTCATAAATTCAATCTCTTTTTCAATTTTACTTCTCCATGTTTGATTTCTTCCCAGGTTTGGTTTTCTTTGTTTTTTTTTGTTTTTTTTTATTATTATTATTATTATTATTATTATTATTATTATTATTATTATTATTATTATTTTATTATTATTATTATTATTATTATTATTATTAATGCACAGCTTCTAGCACTGGAGATGTACTACGGTGTCAGCTGTTCACTACCAGTGAATTAAGGTAACACCCCTTATTTTTCGAGTACCATCTGGAGTATTCGAGCGGTCCTAAGCAGTGCTGTTTTCTGCAAGTGCCCCACCCTAATTGTAGCCCCTATTTGTTCCATGTACTTCTCAAGATTTTTACTCACTGTTCCCAAGGCTCCGACAATTATGTATACTACTACCACCTTTTTCATCGACCACCACTGCTTAACCTCCCAAGCTAACCTAGTTTCCTATTCTCTATTTCATGGTCGCATTGAATTATAAAATCCCATAGGATCTTTGCATTATTGTTTTCGATGATACATTCGGGTTTATGCTCGTACCCGATGATGCCTTCGGGTTTATGTTCGTACCATTATTAATATTATTATTATTATTATTATTATTATTATTATTATTATTGTTGTTGTGTTGTTGTTGTTGTTGTTGTTGCTGCTGCTGCTGCTGCTGCTACTGCTGCTGTTGTCGTCGTCGTCATCATCATCATCATCATCATCATCATCATTATTATCATTTCGCTAGTGCATGTTAATTTAGTTAGCAGGTATTTTACCTTGATTTTTGGCGACAACAAACCTCCTCAAACCCCAAGAATCTTTCTTAGAATTCTTACAGCATATAGAATGGTACTTTTTTTCATTCAGGTCGGCAATGCAAGTTCCAATTCCAATCTCTTTCAGTCTTTTTGTAGCATTTTGGGTGTTGTGCCAAGTACACCAATTACAACAGGAACACCTTTTTCTTTTCACAGTCTCCTCAGCTCTCTGGCTAGATCCTGATTTTTCTCGTTTTTTCCCCTCCATTTCTTTGGTATCTACTATGTTGTCCTAGGAAATTGCAAAATCTATGATCTTATGTTGTTGTTTTATTTTATCCCCTTTAATCATAACTGGTTTTCTTGCTTCAGTAGTATGATCAGTCTTTATGGCGAAGTCCCACAAAATCTTGTAATTCTCATTTTCTGTCACAGCCTCTGGTTTATGTTCATACCACTTTTCTGCTGTTTTGAGGCCACACACTCAGCCAACACCTTAATGCACTCTTTTGCCTCCACAGTCATGTCTGCACTTTTATTGCTTTGATAATAGTATTCTGCACTTACTCAAAATGAGGTTGATACTCTCGTATCTTTTCCTGCTAATTCTACATTTGTTGTCTGAGTTTTGTCGATCTTTGTCTTTATTAGATTCGTTCTAAGGGCATGTTCCTGAGCGGCTATAATTAGCGTTTCTGTTTCTCACGTCAAGTTCCCCTCCGTCATCCAAAGCTAGAGATCTTCCAACATTCTCGCTTTGTTACATGAATCGGGCATGTTCCATTTTTTAAACCTTTTGTTCATTGTTTTCCTCCCTTTTCTCTTCGAATTCTCCGGTTGCTTCAATTACTTGTTGGATATCTTTGGCTGCCAAAAGTATTCTTTCTTTACTCTACACAATATAATTTTTCAGACCCAGTATCACAGTACTAACAGTGTCTTCTGCGCTTAGTAATCTTCTGCCATTTCCCTATCTTGATAGACAGTATCGGTCAGTATTACTTTTAGGATGGAGTGCGTCATGTATTGTGAGCAGCTTTCTAGTTCTATCCAAGTTCTACAGCTCTAACTTTGTCCATTTCAGAAAGGGAGCAGAGTACCCCAATACGGGCATAGCTCATGTACTTATAGCTTTAATGATGTTCCTTCTATTTAATTGTTTTATCACCTTCCTAATTCTAATACTCTAATGACTTTCTCATTTCTTTTTTCATTAACTTGTCTTGCAGTACTCGCAGGTATTTGCATCCTTCATTATTTCACAGCGATCTAATGATGTCTTGTGGTAATTTTATGCCATATGACTTCATCTTTCAGCTTCTCTTCATGATTAGTACTGCGCATTTATCTACACTTAACTGATTTCCAATGTCTTTACTGAATACTCTCACTGTTTCGGTCAGAGGATCCAGGCCTGTCTCTCTTTTGTATATATCTTAATGTCATTCGTTTAAAATCGGTGATTTATTCTCATTTTGATTTTAGTAAATTCATCGGCAGGCCTGGATTCTTTTAATATACTTGTCAGAGGGATTAGCGTAATGACGAAGGATAGCGGAGGGAGCGAGTTTCCTTACAAAGTACCTTAGCATATTTTCACGTCACCTAGCGATTCATTTACACATGTAAGCTATACTTCCAACACTTTCATTGATTTCTCCAAAAAGGTCTTTATCTTCTTATTCACTCCAATCGTCTTCATATACTCCAAGAGCCAGATGTGTGGGATATTGTCGCAAGCTTTCCTGTAATCTATCCATTCAATAGCTAAATTCCTCCACTTTACTCGTACCTCATTTAATATTCTGTTATCTACAGATAGCAAATCCCCAGTTCTCCTTGTTTACTTTCTGCATCCTTTCTGCTTTGTTGGTAATAGATTCTCTTTCCAGAACATTATATACCTCATCGTCTATGAAACCAGATAAAAGTTTCCAGAGTAACGTTATACAAGTAGTAGGTTTGCTAACTTCCCCTCTCATTTCTTTGTGTTCTATCAGCTCTGTTCTTCCTTTTGTCTTCCATGTTGGTGTTCCATTTTCTATGCAGTTAGTAAAAACCAATCGGATTTAGTTGTGTATACTTGGGAGGTTTTTGAGTTAGAAACCCTGGACAATATCTGATCCGGGGGCTTCCCAGTGTGGTATTTCCTGGATGATCTCTTTTATTTTCTTATCCGTGAACTGTTATATTTTCTTGCGTTACTCCAGTTTCCGTTTCTCTTAGGGTTTGAACAATGATAAAGGCTGCACAGTATATACGGTCGTTTAGATCTGTTATGTTTTCGATGTAGATTTTCGTTAATAATTCGTCCATTTTTTACACTTCTTTAAATAGCTTTCCGCTTTCGATTCCTCTCAGAACTGGTAGTCTCTTTCTGTCGCTATTTTGTGCCTCATTCAGGTGTAGTAGTAAGCCTCTTTCTTCCTTTGTAATAGTCTTTCTCTCCACAAAGTAAAATTTACCTTCATCTGGGCGCCTGTTTCTTTTGTGGGTATTTATTGGTCCCTCTACTAATCCCTGTTTTTGTTCTGCTTTTCGTTCTATGTGTTCAGCATAGTCACGTTCACACTCTTTCACTATTATGAATATCTTTTCCAGTTCCAGTCGGGATAGGCACTGCCTTTGTACAATTACATTTTTATTTTTTCAGTCTTAAAATCTTTGCTCTGTGATAAGGAACATGTCTTTCTCAGTCCAAATTTTATGCATTCTTTTCTGGTATCGAAATTTGGTATGCTCACGTCTGTAATAACATTTCATTACACTTCTATCGTCGTTTTGAATCCCTTTTCTCCTAATCTTTATAGCAGTATTTGGATTACGACCAACTCCACCCTGCTGCATAGTAGAAAACTCGCCGTGCAAAGGCGATGAGCTAGCAGAATAGTTAGTACGCTGGAAAAAAATGCTCAGTAGCATTTCGTCCGTCTTTACGTTCTGAATTCATATTTCCCCTTGGTTGATTTCGCTTTTCACCCTTTCAGGATCGATATATTAAGTACCAGTTAAGCACTGGGCTCGATATAGTTAACTAGCGCCCTCCTACAAAAATTCAGGCCTTGTCCCTATAGAAGAAATGATTATTATCATTATTATTTAAGTGGTGGGCTGGCAGAATCGTTAGCATACTCAGCAAAATGCTTAGCAGCAGTTCTTCCGGATCGACACGTTCTGAGTTCAAATTCTGTCCAGCTTCACGTTGCCTTTCGGGGTCGATAACATAAGTGCCTGCTGAGCACTGGGGTCGATGGAATCAACTTCCCCACCACAAAACTACTAGCCTTGGGCTATAATAATAATAAAAGTAATAATAACAACAACAACAACAATAATAATAATAATAATAATAATAATAATATTATTATTATTATTATTATTATTATTCAGTAGTTTTATTTTTTATAGCGTGCTTTCACTTCACTACCGAGCGCAGATCTGTGTGCCTTGGGTATGTGCTGTGATTTGTTGTGATGCTCTGATGGTTATTGTATGGAAAGTGTTCTGCGTAGGATGTGTGCAGTGCCTAGTAGTACAATTTTCTGTATGTTATATGTGTTTGTAAGTCCTGGTGTTTTTGTTATGTATTTGTCTGAATATTTTTTTATCATGCCTAATGCACCTACTATGATAGGAATTGTTTCTGCTTTTAGATTCCACATTCTGGTTACCTCCATTTCCAGGTCTTTGTATTTTGAGAGTTTCTCCATTTCTTTTAGAGAAACGGTGTCATCTGCCGGTATTGATACATCAATTAGAAAGCATTTTTTATCTTCATGATCTCTGACAACTATATCTGGTCTGTTGGCCTTAATTTCTCTATCTGTGTGTATCGGCATATCCCAAAGTATGGTTGCTTTTTCATTTTCTGTGACCTTTTCTGGTGTGTGCCTATACCATCTTTTTTCTGTTGTTATTCCATAATGTTGGCATAGCTTCCAGTGTATGTAGGTTCCAACTCTGTCATGTCTGTGAATATATTCCTTCTTAGCCAGGACTGGGCAGCCAGAGATAATATGATTTATTGTTTCTTGTCCATTTCCACATATTCTGCAGTTACTTGTTATATTTCTTTTCATTACATGTTTTTGGTAATTTCTGGTGGGGAGGCTTTGGTCTTGTGCTGCAATTAAAAATCCCTCTGTCTCTGCTTTGAGTCTTGAGCTTCTCAACCATTGCTGGGATTTTTCTTTGTCTATTTCTTTTGCGTTTAGTTTAGTCCAGTATTTACCGTGAAGGGGTTTTTCTTGCCATCGTTTTATCATGTTTTTTTGCTGTTCTAGTTTTAGTTTGGATTTCATTTGTTTTATAGCTTTTGTTGTTTCTTCTTCATCTTCTACTTCTTCTTCTTCATGTTTATTAGGTGGTATGATTTCTTGTTTGTATTTGTCAGCTTCCTTAAATACTGAGAACAGTTTTTTGTTTTGCTCGTGTTTTGCCGCTATCTGGATCAGTTTTCCTTCCTTCTGAAGTAGATATTTTTGCAGTCCTGTGGTGGTTATTTTATAGTAGTTTTCCAGCTGTATAAGGCCTCTAACACCTTCTATACGCTGTATATATAGTCTTTCTATGTCAGATTTTGGGTGATGCATCCTAGATCCTGTCATTATTTTTCTTGTTTTCCTATCTATTTTGGTCAGTTCATTTAGTGTCCAGTTAAGGATATTGTAGCTGTAACTTATAACTGGGACAGCTAAAGTGTTAATACCTATTATCTTGTTTTTAGCATTGAGCTCTGTTTTTAGTATTGATCTAACTCGTCTATAATATTCTTTTTTTATTTTCTCTTTCATTTGTGTGTGTTGTGTCTTATCTTATTATCATTATTATTATTATTATTATTATTATTATTATTATTATTATTATTATTATTATTATTATTATTATTTTGTTGTTGTTGTTGTTGTTGTTGTTGTTATTATTATTATTATTATTATTATTATTTTATTGTCTTTACTACTTTAAATAATGATTCATTTTACAAATCGGTGGAGCTGCAACTACTTCCGCTACACATCTTCAGTTCAAGGAATCCGCGGAAATGGCGCTGATGATAGTGATATTTTGCTGTCGTAATAATTCGTGGTACCCCAAGAACTATAACAAAAGGCCTGCCGTTTGTTGATGGCTTGAAGAAGCTCACGTCAGTTGTGTTCAAAGTTATGAATTGCGCATGATCTAGTTTTAAGTGAAGAGAATTTGTGCAGCATCATCCACACACTCTTGTCTCAAATTATCTAAAATCAGCTACAAATCAAGGGCAGATGAAGATGATTCAGAAGTTGCTGGAGACTTGTCAGTGTTTGACACGGAATGAATTGTAGAGCTTTGTTTTGATATTTCTGTCAGGCTTGTTTCTGCTACCCTTACCTTTCACAAAATTTTCCGGAGGTCGTTCAATGACAGTCTTACCTGCAAAGTAATGGGGGTTCGAAATCTAAATTTTTTATATCCTAGACCAGTCATGAGTAAACTGCGACCTTGAATTTCTTCTTTTTTAGTAGTGCGGTCCGCTTGAGGATGAACCGGGTATCATGCAGCCCGCTTCTCGAAAAAGGTTGCCCATAGGCGTAGGAGTGGCTGTGTGGTAAGTAGGCTGCTTACCAACCACATTGTTCCGGGTTCAGTGCCACTGCGTGGCACCTTGGGTAAGTGTCTTCTACTATAGCCTCGGGCCGACCAAAGCCTTGTGAGTAGATTTGGTAGACGGAAACTGAAAGGGACCCGTCGTATATATATATATATATATATATATATATATATATATATGTGTGTGTGTGTGTGTGTGTGTGTGTGTGTCTGTGTTTATCCCCCCAGCATCGCTTGACAACCGATGCTGTTGTGTTTACGTCCACGGAACTTAGCGATTCGGCAAAAAAGACCGATAGAATAAGTCCTAGGCTTACAAAGAATAACTCCTGGGGTAGATTTGCTCGACCAAAAGGCGGTGCTCCAGCATGGCCACAGTCAAATGACTGAAACAAGTAAAAGAGTAAAAGTTGATGTTTTTTTCTCGATGGATGTTCTGAATACAAGCAGGAGGGCATCACACACAGTGGTTTTATTGTGAAGTGGTCGCCAACTCGAATATTTATATATTCGTGCACAGAAATGCTAGATAGTCGTTGACCTTGTGCTGGATTTACCCGGTCTTTCAGCAAATTTGGCTTTTATCTTTCTTGTGTCACCAAGTTAGTTTGATAGGAGTGTCGCATTAGTCGTTGACGAGCCAACCATGAAACAGGTTCTACTGGATTACGCGTTACCAGTAACAATCACAATTAACCTGACACACATTCAGTCGATTATAACCCACCCACTGGGTAAGTACCTATGTACGTATGTATGTATGTATGTATGTATGTATGTATGTATGTATGTATGTATGTATGTATGTATGTGTGTGTATATATATATATATATATATAACTTATAAAATAAGGGCAAAAGAGACGCATAAATTATAATGGTGATTGACAATTTTGTCATTTTTTCGGCATATTTGGCATTAGAATTTTTCTTTTGCCCTTATTTTATAAGTTATTTATAAATTTAACCTTTGAAGGTATTTTTTAATATGCTGGCCATTGATAAAATTTATTTTTTTCGAAAACATTTTATCTTACATTAGTTATATATATATATGTCATTATTCAGTTTATTTCGAGATTTCTTACCAATAGAGAAAGAACCGGTTTCTATCCTAAACCCAAGGCTCCTTCATTGGAATTTCAACATCAGCAACAGGGTACTTTTGTATGTATGTATGTATGTATGTATGTATGAATGTATGTATGTATGTATGTATGTATGTATGTATGTATGTATGTATCTGCAGATTAGTATGTTTTATGTATGTATTCTCATGCATATAGTTACATATTGTTACATGCTCATATATATTAAAATGATAAATTTCTGGAAAGTTTTACAGAGTTTTACAATTACAGTGATGGATTAAATCTGTAGTCTTCGAATTAGCTTTCTCCTTTCTGATTTTGAGAAGCTTAATTTCTCAAGATTGATATTTAGGCAGTGTGTTACCTATCCCAGTGCCCCAATAATTACAAGTATAGAGTAACTGCAGATTTCTCAATAGTTCAGCATTGGTGTTCTCTTTTTTCACTGATCTTCAGCTTTATATTAACATCCGCTGTTAATCATATGTATGTATGTACGAATGTATGTATGTATGTATGTATGTATAAAAAAATTTATATAGTCCTTCACATAAAGAATCTTGTAAACCAAATACAGAAACGAATTATATGTGTGTGTGTGTGTGTGTGTGTGTGTGTGTGTGTGTGTGTGTGTGTGTGTGTGTGTGTGTGTGAGTGTGTGTGTGTGTGCGTGTGTGTGTGTAATACTTTGTTTAGTTAAATATAACATTCTCTCAAGTTTTAGAAAAGTAAACACTTGATAACAGGGAATGTTACGTTATGTATAAATAATTGTTATTTATAAACCTGTTTACGTGGTTTATAAAATAGCAGTCAAATCTCCCTCAAATTACATCCCACAGTTTTAGATAATGAAGGATACATTGGACAATAAAGTTTTTCATATGTGTGTGTATATTGAAAGACGAGATGGTCACAATTGGAATACGTTTTAAATATAGGTTCGCTCGATCAGAGCCGACCTGGGGTTAAACAATAACAATAGTAACAACATCAACAACAGGGGCATGAACAACAACAGCAACAATAAGCTCCACCGACTTGTCAAAATAATCATTATTTGAAGTAGTAAACATGTGAAGGCCTTCCCACTGTGGCCACTACATCTCTTAGACGGCGAGCTGACAAAATCGTTAGCACACCAAGCTAAATGCTAAGCGGTATTTCGTCCGTCTTTACGATCTGGGTTCAAATTCCGCCGAGGTTTACTTTGCCTTTCATCCTTTCGGGGTCGATAAATTAAGTACAAGTGGAGTACTGAGGTCGGATCTTTACCTTTTGACCTACAGATTTAAAAAATAATTTTTTGTACCTAAACACTTTCAAACTTCGGCCACTGATAGAATGTGTCATATAAAACATCTTTTACTCTTAGCATTTTTGAGAAAAACTTATATTTACGAAGTAATTTCACGTCAAAGTAGTCCTATTTCGGTAATTTCAACCAATCAATGACGTGTATTCAGATGAATAAAATTACTGCCGTTGTTTGTCAACAAGAACTTCAACAACAACAACAACAACAATCATTTCTACTGAAGGCACAAGGCCTGATATTTTGGGGGAGGAGGCTAGTGGATTACATTGACCTCAGTGTTTCACTGGTATTTATTTTATCGGACCTGAAAGGATGAAAGGTATAGTCGAACTCGGCAGAATTTGAACTCAGAACTTAAAGGCAGACGAAATGCCGTTTAGCATTTTGCCGAACGTGCTAACGATTCTGCCAGCTTACTGACTTAACAACAATAAAAATAATGGTCTCAAATTTTGCCACAAGGGCAGCAATTTTGTGGGAGGGGATGTGTCGACCCCAGCCTTCAACTGGTACTTAATTTATCGACCCCGAAAGGATAAAAGACAATGTCGACCTCGGCGACATTTAACAACAATAATAAAATGATTTCATTTGCCACAAGGGCGAAGGATGAGGGTGGACAATACAGACTGACATAAAGTGTGGGGGTTACATATAATAATGAAATAACAAAAAAATAATAAATTAAATTAAAATAAAAATATAAAAAATAAAGTACACACGCTATACACTGGAAAAAAAGGGACATGTGCATGGCATACAAAGATATAAAAAACGGAGGGAGGATGATAGAGATTTGACCCTCCTGATACAGGAACACCTCTAGGGATAATCGAGGAACCCCACTGCCTGACATTTTCCTAAAACCCTAGGAGCAAGTGCCTTCTCCAATTCCTTCTCTCCGACTCACAGGTCTACACTTAGAGAGGTAACATCCACTCTTGCCATTTTCGCAACTTTCACCCACCTTTCAATAAACTCATTCGAGGACAGCTCTTCCCCCTCCACTCTCAATTTCCTCTTCAAGTGAAACTTAAAAAAGTCAGTGAGAGCTCTATCAAAGAGGAATGTAACTGTTTTCATGCCTTTCAGCCTTGTCCACCAAACAACCTTTTTCGCCACGGCCACCAGGTAAAGGAAAGCTGCCTTGCCTGCCCGATCGAAGGAGGGCGGCGGTGCAAACATCACTACAGAGTCGGCCGATGGACGGGTTCTTCCCACACGGGACAGCATCTGTTCAACATAACCCCACAAGTCAGCAATGTCCGGACACTGAACGAGGGCGTGCAGAACAGTTCCGTCACTCTGTGTGCACCTGGGACAAGTCAGTCTGACAGCACGTCCGTATCTGTAGAGTTTATCTCGAACCGCTAGCGTTCCCCCCACCCCTCGGTAATACTGCCAGGCCAAGGACATCTGGAAATTATCCATGATAGTTCCTGACTGGAAAGTGTCGGCACCCAGAGTCTCCCCGAGAACATCGTCGCACTTTCCCGCCACTAATCCTCTATAAATTTCTAAAGTGGAATATCTACTGACCCCATTACCCGACTTGTTGAGGGTTGTGAGCGCCTGATGAAATTCCGGGTGCCAGGCGCCCAGTCTCGGTCTTTTCTTCACCTAAGACTGCAGATCCGTCAAGGAGATGAGCTGCGAAAAGACGAGACTCACAAACGGAGACCATACACGCTCACCGTCCAGAAATCGTTGCAGGTGGCGTAACCTAAGAGCGTGTCTGCACATTAAGAGCCACGGCATACTTAATCCGCCACTCAGAGGATGCTGGCAACAGACTGACCACCTGACCATTAGAACGCATCCCTTCCACAAGAATTTAAATAAGATGCTCCAACCTGGTCAAGCAGTAACCGGGACGAGGCATGATGGTCAGGCGATAAATGATAGCGGAGGCGATGTAAGCATTCACTACCTCTACCCGACCTTTCAGGAATAGCTTCTTTCAGCCTATTTCTGGGTAAGACTGGCCACCCTGTTCGCCACCTCGTCCCAGTTATTATCAACCTGGAGGTCAGGACGAAACAAGACCACGAGCACTTTAACTTGTCCGTCGGTCCAGCGTCCGACAACGCCAATCGATGGCATCGTCCCGCCTCTCCAAGAGCCCAACCACAAACCAACCAATTTTAGCCCCTGCAACTAATTCATATTCCTTTAGGATGGTGCCGGCCGTCTCCACTTTTGAGGTGTCAGACACCATGACAGTGACATTGCCCGTATATGCTGACACTGTCCTTCCTTGTCCCAGTTCGAAAGGGATGCCCCTTAGCTGTTCCAGCTTCTGCTACAGTGGCTCGAGTGTCAATACGTTTAGAAGAGGCGACAGCGGGCATCCCTCACGAACCGAGAGTGCGATGCCAAACGGCTCCGATAGGTGTCCGTTTACTTTGACCACTGACAGATACCGCTGTGCATTGCAGCGAACCAGCCTCTGAAAACGAGTCCGAAACCGCCTGATTTCAAGACGGCTTCCAAGTAGCGATGATTGACCCTATCGAATGCTTTTGATTGATCCTAACTGATCAGCACACTCATGAAGCCAGATGTGGTCCCAGCCCTCTCCATGATGTATCGCATAAGGAGGAGGTTGTTGTGGATAGATCTACTCGAGATTGCGCATGTTTCTGCTCTAATCGCCCTCTTCAGGGCGGCCCACCATCGGTTGTTGACGATTGTCCCCGTCAAATGCCGCTTAACTAGTTCACTAATCCGGTTCCTGTACTCTTTGTGAGTCAGAAAGGACGTGTTTAACTTCCAGAAACCGGGTCCTATCTAACTCGACTGTGCAGATCACAAACTTGTGGTCTCTGTAGCCGACCAGTTTAAATTGTGGACAACCTGCACTATCCCTATCCTCTGACCTAACAAATACTCTATCTGGATGACCCATTGTGGTCGTTCCATATCCATACTGGCACACCAGGGAAATCCAGTCGATACCTATCAGATAATTGGAAGTCTCTTAGTAGGTCTTAGAGGTTTTTGCATCCCTTTCTTCTGTGTACTAGCCTCACACACGTCTTCCTGCGTCGAAAATCCCATTTCAGTTCCCTACAAGTATTAAATTGCGGGACGTTCCCAGGAAAATTTCTTGACACCTGAAGAATTCTAGCCTTCCAGCTCCTTTCGGGACATAGACGACCACCAATCTAAGGGCACCACCTTCACAACCATTCACATCTAGGACCTCCAAACTGCCGCCCGGGCCCTAGAAGATTGCCTTTACTTCGAGATCTAATGATTTTCGGAATAGCACTGCTTCCCGACACATCACATGATGAGAATATCTCAGTCATCGAAAATGGGAGCTAATGCTTGCGCATTAGAAATCCTTGTCTCGCTAATTGCAGCCACATCTAAATCAAACGACCTGAGGTCGTTTAAAAGCTAGTGACCTTGCTTCCAAGCTGACCCCCGACCACGAACATTCACACACCCTACTCTGAAAAGACCATGTTTATCGGAGAAACAGAATGGAAGAAGGTCACTTACCTTGGATTTTGAGAGGGTCGGCTGATTCAGCTGCCTCGTCTGACGCATTATCATTACTGAAGGACCTTCCTAAAGTCCTCTTGTTTGGCTCAATGTCTTTTGGGTATTTTGTTTAAAATTCTAAATAAGTGTTTGTGTCTGTTTTTATTAGTTGTCTGTCATAGGGAATTTTCGACAGAAATAATTACAGCACTTATTTGTGATGTATAAAGATTGCCACGTTTAGTTACACATAAAATTCGATTAATTTAGTCTCAGGGTCTTCTGTCCCATTCGACCTAGCTTGTCAGAAAAAAAAATATGTATAACGAAATATGTAACTGCGTGTATGAGCATTGATCGATATGAAAAAACTAGCTAACTGCAACATTTTTTACATGTAGCATACACACATACACACACATACATACCGCATTTCAAACCCTTGACTGTACGGTATGGTTTATTTACACAGGCAAAACACGCCCCTTTCAATCCCATTGCTCATATTTTATGATAATAGTTCTATTATAATTTTATTTTTTCTTCGCTGTTTTAGCCACTGACAGACTGCGTTCATTAAACTTAAACCAATCATATTAGTTTGATCAAACTGGGTATAATGACCCAATTATATGCACACACACACACACACACACACACACACACGCACACATACACACACATACACGCACACACACACACACACATACGCACACACAGATTAACGCACAAACGCACACACGCACCGCACATACGCAATATCTTACACACACATTTATTCATTCATACATATATGTGTATGCGTGTGTGAATGAATGAATGTATATGATAGGTCGTACATGCAAAGAAATACACATGCGTGTGTGGATGTTTCTATTGAATGCATATACGCACCATGCATATACGAATCTGTATGCATCGATGCACAATTAAACATATACAAAAAACTTTACGCACATACATATATTCATATACCATACGAAAACATCCATAAATACATACACACGTACATACATACATCTACACATAAAAAAAACATTCATTGTATACAATAACATACGTACATACATACATACATACATACATACATACATACATACATACATACATACATACATACATACATACATACATAAATATATACATACATACATACATACATACATACATACTACATACATACATACTTATATAATTTATTTACAGATATGTGTGTATGTGTGTTTTCTGTGTCTGTGGGTTTGTGCGTAATATGATTCATGTGTATTTACAAAGTTACATACAATATACATGTATATTGTGCGAGAGGGGATTGTGTTTGCTTCTTTGCAATATTTTCTTTCCAATTAAGGATTTTGTTGAATCATTTAGCAAAAAGATATTCAAACAGAAAACAAGAAAGAAAGAAAGAAAGAACGGTAGCAACGACGACGACAACAAAGGAGGCGACGGGGCGACAACAACAAAAAAATAACATTAGCTGTTGCAGAACCAACAATAGTCGCAGCAGTGACAACAACAACATTAACAAAAGCACTAACAACAACAACAACAACAACAACAACAGCAACAGCAACAACAAAAAAACGTGTACATAAAATACAATATATAGAACTTTCTATGAGGGTATAGGTTTCACTTGGAAGCCATCCGAATCAATCATACCTCTTTTTTTTTTGGTTTTTGTTGTTTTTTAAAAAAACTTTTCTGCAATTTCACACATGCCTAATATACGCAGTTTACAACGATTACTACTACTACTACTACTACTACTACTACTACTACTACTACTACTAACTGGGGGTGTGTTTTTGCGACCTACTACTTACTAGTCACAACTGTTGGAATTTTTAAACTTCTCGTTTTTTGTTTTTTCGTTCAAGCGAACACACCGACGTCGTGACAAGCGACAGACCGGACGTCGTAAACAGAGACACACCAAACGGAAGCATAGAACAAAACAAACAAACAAACAAACAAACAAACAAATAAATAAATAAACAACACGCACGCGCAGACACAAACACACACACGCACACCCACCCACACACACACACGCACACACACACACACACACACACATACATATAGACACAAACTATAGACACAGAGACTAAAAAAACCTCAGCAAGATGTCTCGTTTAAGATCTGCAATGTAAGTTCCGAAATTAACTTTTTATGACTGTTGTTTGTTGCTGTTGTTGTTATTGCCGTGGTCGTTGTTGTTGCTACTGTTCTTTTTTATTGTCGCTGTTATTGTTCTTCTTGCTGTTATTATTGTTCTCGTTGCTGGCGTTATTATTTTTGGTGTTGTTGTTGTGGCGGTGGTTGCTGTTGTTGTTGTTGTTGTTGTCATTGTTGTTGTTGTTGTTAAGACAGGTGACCTGTCAGAATCGTTATTACGCCGGACAAAATGCTTCGCGGCATTTCTTCCGGTTTTACGCTCTGGGATCAATTTCCGCTCAAGTCGACTTTGATTTTTATCTTTTCAGGGTAGATTAATAATAATAATAATAATAACGTACTACCTGAGCAGTGGTGGGGTCGATATAATCGACTATCCACTTCACTGAAAAATTCCCCGCTTTGTGCCTATAGTAAAAAGAATGGTTATTTTATATTGTTGGACCTAATATTTGGCGAATTGGCAGAATCGTTAGCACGTCGAATTTCTTCTGACTCATTACAATCTGAGTTCGAATTATGTTGATATCGACTTTGCCTTTCATTATTTCGAAGTTGATAAAATAAGTACCAGTTGAACACAGGTCAATTTACGTCTTCTAAAAGTGATCGCCATGTGCCAGAATTTGAAGTCGTTATAATAATAGTCATTATTATTGTTATAAATTTTATTGTTGATGTTGTTAAGCGAGCAGTCAGAATAGTTGCTGCCGCACAAAATGCTTTGTGGAATCTTTTCCGGCTCTTTACTCTCTGGGTTCGAATTCTGTCGAGGTTGATTTCCCCTTTTCATCCTTTCGGGGTCGATAAATTAAGTATCATTTGAACACTGGTGTTGATGTAGTCGACTAGTCCGTTGCTCCAAAATTTCAAGACCTGTATTTATAGTAGAAAGGATTACTCGTCACTACGTCCTGCGTTCAAATTCCGCCGAGGTAGACTTAGCCTTTCATTCTTTCGGAGTCGATAAATTAAGTACAAGTTGAGTACTTGTCGATCTAATCGACTGGCTCCCTTCCCCAGAATTTCGGGCCTTGTGCCTAGAGCAGAAAAGGTTATTATTATTATTATTACTACTACTACTACTACTACTACTACTACTACTACTACATTATTATTATTATTATTATTATTATTATTATTATTATTATTATTATTATTATTATTATTATTATTATTTCTGAGCTGGTAGAATCATTAGCACGCCGGGCGAAATGCTTAGTGATATTTCGTCTGTCTTCGTGTTCTGAGTTCAAATACTGCCGGGGTCGACTTTGCCTTTCATTCTTTCGGGGTCGATAAATTAAGTACTTGTTACGCACTGGGCCGATGTAATCGACTCATTTCGTCCCCTTAAATTTCAGGTCTTCTTGTGCTTATAGTAAAAGGTATTATTATTATTATTATTATTATTATTATTACTCTTTTTTTTCTTCTTTCAAATTTGCTTCCATTTCTTGCCGAGTGTCTTCCCGACTCCTAGGGCAAAGAAACTCATAGTATACATTGGTAGGCCATTAAACCAAACTCAATAGTTCGTTGATTTAAAAAAAATTTTTTTTTTTTTAAAGTTAAATTAAAATACATGAGCAGCAACAGTTCTCACATCGACAATGCTCTTCTCAATACGTGTGATGTACCAGTTAAGACTATCTTTTGCACTTCTTGCAGGGATGGTAAACCAGGGATCATTCTCATATAATTTTCGGTTCCCTTCTTGATCATTCCTAGTGCTCCTACGATCACTGGTATTGTAACCGCCTTGAGATGCCACATTTTCTCAATTTCAATGAGTAGGTCTTTATATTTTCTGAGCTTGTCAAACTCTTTCGCTGAGATATTATGATCACAGGAGATGCTCATGTCGATCAATAAGCAAACTTTATTGTTTTGGTCTTTCACAACAATATCTGGTTTATTGGCCTTGATGGTTCAGTCTGTATGTACTGGAAAGTCCCACAGAATCGTTACATTTTCTCCTTCAGTTACAGCCTCAGGATGGTGATTATACCACTTGTCGGCAGTTTTGATATTGTAATGCCGACTTATTAGCCAGTGTATATATTGGCCAACTCTGTCATGTCTTAATTTATACTCCACTGGTGCTAAGACTTTACATCCAGAGATTAGGTGGTCCACTGTTTCAATCATGTCGTTGCAGAATCGGCATTTTGGGTCTGCTCCATTTTTCATCACATTGGCCTGGTAGTTCCGGGTTAATAGGCTTTGATCTTGAGCAGCCAGGATGAAACCTTCGCTCTCTGCTTTTAGCCCTGAGCTCCCTAGCCACTGATGGGTTTGCTTCTGGTCAACATCAGCTTGTTTGCTGCGGGTCACATATTTGCCGTGCAGAGGTTTCTCCTCCCACCTATCAGCCAATTGCTCGTGCGCTTTATTCGTTGCCATCATTTTCACCTTCTTTGCAACAATAGTTGCCGTACTTCCCTCGGGTTGTTCAGTTTGGGTATCCTGCACGAGATCAATAGCAAATTTTTTGCTTTCCTTTATGATAGAATGAAGCTTCTTTCGTCTCTCGTGATTTTCCACGAGCTTTAGCATCTAGTCATTCGTTATTTCGAGATATTTGGCCAGTCCAATTGTGGTTGTTTTGTAAGCTAGTTCAAATTGGATCAGGCCTCGACCTCCTTGGGCTCTGGGAAGGTAAAGGCGATCTACGCCTGCCTTTGGGTGGTGCATCCTATTACAACTCAGCAGCTTGCGTATTTTCCTATCTATATTCTTTACTTCACTCATATTCCAGTTCAACACATTGTAGCTATAAGTAACAACTGGAACTGCTAAGGAATTTATAGCTAACACCTTGTTATGTGCATTTAGTTCAGATTTCAGGACTGCACGAACTCTCCTATAACATTCCTTCCTGATCTCTTTCATGCTTGCATGCTGAATACCAGAGCCTTCATTTATCCCTAAATATTTGTATGTTTGTTCTTGCTCAAGCTCTCTTATGACTGTGTCAACATCTAACACGACTGAATTTGTGGTCTTCACTTTCCCTTTCTGGAAAGTGGCCTTGGCACACTTCTCAAGTCCAAACTCCATCCCGATGTCATCGCTGAATGCTTTCACAGTGCGCAATAGGCCTTCAAGTTCATTATTGTCTTTACCATAAAGTTTTAAGTCATCCATATAAAATAGATGGCTTATTTTTTTATTGGCAATTTTATACCCATACCATGTTCTGTTTAATTCACTTGTAAGGGATATTAGGGCTATACAGAATATTAAAGGTGAAAGTGAGTCACCTTGAAAAATTCCACAGTTGATGTTTATATTTTCTGAGGCAAGTACTCCATTAGAGTGGTATAATTGGAGATTCGTATTCCACAACGACATATTGTGCTTCAGGAAGTTTGAAATCACAGGGGAAATTTTGAAGATGTCCAGCGATCTCAAGATCCATGGATGCGGTATACTGTCGAAGGCCTTTTTATAGTCAATCCATGCGGTGCTGAGATTTCTGCGCTTGTTGTGACAGTTCTCAAGGATCATACGATTGATTAGCAGTTGATCTTTGCATCCGTAAGAGCCTCGGCGGCACCCTTTTTGTTCAATGGGGAAAATATCGTTCTTCTCCATGAATGCATATGTTTTCTCCGCCAGGATAGATGTTAGGATTTTATACGTGGTGGATAGACAGGTTATAGGCCGATAGTTTTTTGGAAGGTTGGTTTCGTTATTCTTTGGGAGTAGGTAAGTAATACCACTTGCTAACCATTCAGGTGTTTTATTTGGGTCTCTCATAATTCCATTGAGCAGCTGAACTAGCCTACCGTGTGCGCATGGGAGCGATGCGAGCCAGAAATCTTTACCGGGGGATTTCCAGTTATGGGCCTTCGTGAGTGCCTTTCTTAGGTCTGCTATTGTGATGTCTTCCCATGCTTGTTGTTGTAAATTTTGGTAGGATCCTTCAGTTTGTATAATCCAGTCTGCATTTATGTTGTACGTCTTCTTGTCACTCCAAATCCTTTTCCAAAAGTTTTGAACTTCTTCCATGAGAGGGGGGTCTTTAACGGTTACTTTCTCCTTCCCTATTTCTCTGTAGAATTTTTTGGCATTGGATGTGAACAGTTTATTTTGCTTGTAAAACTTGTTTCTCTTCTCAAATCTTCGTATTCTTTGGGCTTTTGCTTGGACTTTTTGTTTCAGCGTTTCTTTTATTGATATCAGTTCTTCTCTTGGTGAGGATCCAAATTTTCTCTTCATCTTTCTTCCTGTTCTGGATCTTACATCATTTCCACATATTAGTTCATTTAATATTGATATTTCCCCTCTCATAAATTCAATCTCTTTTTCAATTTTACTTCTCCAGGTTTGATTTCTTCCCAGGTTTGGTTTTCTTTGTTTTTTCGGGGGCATACAGCTGGTTTCAATTGCCCTAGCAGAAGCGTAAATAATTTCACTTAACTCAGTAAAATCAGGTTTTAATTCTCCTATTATTTCATTTGTTACATAGTTGCCAATTTGGATTTGTTTTTTATTTTGGTTTGTATTTGAGAGTTTATGAAGTGGTTCTCTATCATTCATACTTGTATGTCTTACAACTTCAAGCGTATTCAGGATTTTCTGCCTCATTTCTGCCATAGACTCTCTGTGTTCTTCAGGAAATGCGGGATCTTCAGTTACTGTTGTTTTATCGTTTTCCTGGCTATCTTTAACAGGTACAATAGAATTTCTTGTATCTTCAGGCCTTTGCGTACTTTGGTCAGATGGCAGTCTTTCAATTAAGCCTCGTGGCGGGCTATACTGTTCATCTGATTCTTCATTTCCTTTGTGTCTTATATTTATGTCATTTTCCGTTGCGTGCTTGATCGCGCTTATTTCACTGTCTGTGAGTCTGTTATTTCTAAGGATATCCCTCCTTACATTTGCTAATTTGTTCTCGTCCAAATAGGGCCTACTGTCTTGATTCCGTGTTCTCCATATACTGTAAGAGTTTGCGGTGTGTCTTTCTTGAGATGGCCTACCTAATGCATAGTAATAAGCGTATATTACTTCTTTATACTCTTCTCGGGTCCATTTGTTCCGCTTACATTTTTCTTTCTGTGGTGGTTGTGGTGGTGAACTTGGAGGGCTCGAGTTGGGGGATTTCCCGTTCAAGTGACCATCCATGTCCGTATTCGGAGAAGAGTTTGTGCCAGTTGATGACTTTTCGATCCCAGGCTGGCTCTTCCCTGGGGGACGCACTTCCAGATTAACCATAGGACAAGCGATTTGGTATACTGATTTAGTTTTCCTTTTAGTTTCCAAAAACATTTTGGTGCTACGATAATGTTATCATTTTTGAGCTTTGATTGGCTCGTGGGGAGACGGCCATCATTGCCGTTACAATTATAATCGTACCATTATAGCAGCTGTAGTCGGCTTATTATTGTTACTATCATCACCATTATTATCACTATCATCATTATCATCACCATTACCATCATCATTATCATCATCACCATCACCATCACCACCATCATCATCAATGATATTGTTTTATGTGTAGTCACAGCAGTATCTTATTATTGCTATTTTTGTTTTTTATCATTATCACCATCACAGTAGTGTCTGTCTGTCTCGTTGGCTGGCTTGGTGGTTGGCTGGCTGACTGTCTTCAATGCCAGAGTTCTTGCCTGTCAAATAATACTTTCATATTTGGTTAACAATAGAGCCGAGGTGAGGTTTGTGTTGGTTGAACTCTTTGAGTGTGTGTGTGTAGATAGATAGATTATCAGCACTATTACTATCATTATTATCATCATCACCATCATCACCATCAGTGATATTTTTTTTTTTTTAGGTGGGGTCCTATCGGTCAAAAAAAGTTCAAATGTTTACTACTATTAGCCTTAAGAAAAATTAAGGAAGGGCTGTTCTGTATTGTTTGTGAATAGAGAAGTTGTGTTCGACTAGAGAGAATCTTAGCATCATTATTTTTTTTTTCCATGTGCGTTTGTGTTATTGCAATAAAAAAACTGTTTGTATATTTCGTGTAAGGTAATATTGTGGAGGTTGAAGTTGACTTTTCTAGAGATGTTTGTATGTCCAGTTAGAAGAACAGGTGTGTTTTTGCAATAAAAAGTATATGTTTACATTTATATTTGAATATTCTGGGAGGAAGCAAAGAAAAGTCAGATTTTCATAGAAAGTTTTAGGGTTTTGTAAGTCCACAAAAAGGAAAAGCGTGATGTTTTTAGAGAGAAGTAAAAAAAAAAGAGTGTTTACAGAGGCAGTTGTGGGTATTAAAGTTTTTAAAGCTGATCGGATGTATGTTTGAAAGCTGTAGATATGTAAATTTTAAATTTCCCAACTTATTTTGAAGAGAATTTTAAATACTCACGAGGTATTGTAGATGTTCCAGTCTTTGAGAGTTATTTTTTCCCGTTGCTAAACTGGGTCATATTAGTGTTTCTATGGCTTTCGGCTACTGAATTGTCAGAGCAGTGAGGAATACGTCCAGCCGCTGTCAAAGCTGGCGCTCTTGTCAAAGCTGGCATAATTATTATTATTATTATTATTATTATTATTATTATTATTATTATTATTATTGAGTGAGTGAGTGAGTGAGAGAGCAGTGCATGCCATTAAAGTGACACTGGGGTAAAATATACGAAGCCCAGTATACCCATCATGACTACCCGTCTGATAAGGGTACGCTTTCTTCTTTTGATTTGCATGATCTGCATTGGGATTCTACTTGGTTTTTGTCTATTTTGGCCTGTATCCAATTGTTCCTTCATGCTTGATCTTGTGCAGCTTTTAACAAACTTTCTGTCTCCCTCTTCAGCTTTCCCTTCTGCTGCCATAGCCATATCTCACTACTATTGTTTACTGAAACTATCTTTGGGAATCTACCATGCAAGGCATTCTTCTGCCAATCAGATAATTTCTGTTCTTTTTCTGGTTTTTAAGTTAGTTTGGTGTTTTGGTTTCCCTATGTTTTGCTGTGACTCTAGCAGCTTTTAATAAACTTTCTTCATTATTACATAGGTGTCTCAACCCTCAACCTTTAAAATTATTGCTTTTTTGCCTAAATTAGAAATTTGGCATTGTGCCTACACCAAAAAACCATTATAATTCTTCTTCTTCTTCTTCTTCTTCTTCTTCTTCTTCTTCTTCTTATTATTATTATTATTATTATTATTATTATTATTATTATTATTATATTATTATTATTATTATTATTAAGGCGGTGAGCTGGCAGAATTGTTAGCACGTTGAACGAAAATGCTTAGCAGCGTTTCGTCTGCCGCTACGTTCTGAATTCAAATTCCGCCGAAGTCGACTCTGCCTTTCAACCTTTCGAGGTCGATAAATTAAATACCAGTTGAACACTGGGATCGATGTAATCGACACATCCCCTTTCCCAAAATGGCTGCCCTTGAGGTAAAATTTGAAACTATTATTATTATTATTATTATTATTATTATTATTATTAATAATAATAATAATAATAATAATAATAATAATAATAAGAAGAAGAAGAAGAAGAAGAAGAAGAAGGCGAGCTAACCGAATCGTTAGCACGCTGGACGAAATGCTTCGCGGTATTTCGTCTGCCGTCTGCCGCTACATTCTAAATTCAATTCCGCCGAAGTCGACTTTGCTTTTCATCCTTTCGGGGTCGATAAATTAAGTACTAGTGAAACACTGGGGTCCATGTAATCGACTAGTCCCCTCCCCCAAATTTCAAAGCCTTGTGCCTCCAGTAGAAAGGATTATTATTATTATTATTATTATTATTATTATTATTATTATTATTATTATTATTGAGTGAGAGAGCAGTGCATGCCATCAAAGTGACACAGCTAAAATATACGAACCCCAGTATATCCATCATGACTACCCGTCTGATAAGGGTACACCAGGCACATGCATCACAACCATATGTGCGCGACATGGTGATCTCACATCAAGATAAACAGCGCATGACCTTGCAGGTGGGGCCCAGTTAGAATTTTCTTCTGGTCGAGTAACCCATCCCCTTCAAAAGGTCCCTGAATAAGGGTCGTTTAAGGATGTTGAACGAAACACCCATGTTTCCAGAGTTGAATTATTCAAACCCCAAAGAATCCCTCACAACACATGGCTATGATGCTCCACCACTACTTCTGCTCGTGATCAGAGATGCACACATCGTCAGCCACTGAGGGACATGCTCAACTGATTAAGCAAATCTGTGGTATTGAGCAGAATATTTGCTGTAGCCCATCTTTTATACCAAGACAAAACAATGTATATGATAACAGTTCCAATCAGTTAAGATGAGAAGCCACGAGACCCACTGCCTGGTATTGCATCAGGGCAATTATTATCATTATTGTTGTTGTTGTTGTTGTTGATGTTGTTATCATAGACGTCGCACAGTATACAATATCGTGAGGTTGTTGATTGAAGATATTGTATCTACCGAGCTTTGTACTGTTTGTCAAGTCACAATAAGTACCTCAGACAGACAGTTCTTTACCCAATGTGCGTGCAGTTCCAAGTAATGCCAACTTTTGTAATACATCTAAATTGTAGGGTATCTCTAAGGTTTTCAGATGTTTTCTTTTTCAGATTGGGTGGTATCGAACCCAATGCTCCGATGACAATATGGATAAACTTTATGTTCGACTCTCGTAGCTGCCACATCTTAGCAATCTCAATTCTCAGATCTCCATATTTATCAACTTTTTCTCTTTCTTTTATGATGATGAGTTGATCTCCTGGCACTATCACGTCAATTATTAGGCGCTCTTGTTTGTCTCTCTTAAAGATTACTATATCTGGCCTTCGGTGCTCTAACACTTTGTCTGCCTGGAAATCGAAGTCCCAGAGGATTTTTGCCTTCCCCTTTTCGTCCATTACCTTTTCCGGTGTATGTTGGTCCCAAGCACCCGTAATCTTATATCCATACTTACGGCATAGTAGCCAGTGGAGGTTTTGGGCTACTTTGTCGTGTTTACGCTTGTACTCTTTCTGCGCAAGACTTTCACGAGCACTAACAATGTGAGTCATACTTTCGACCCTCTTCTCACACTTTCTGCACAGGTCCAATGCACTTGTTTGTATATATTCTTTTTCACTGAGTTGGTATTCAATGCCTGGTCCTAGGCCGAGATGATTAGGCTTTCAATATTCTATTAGGTCACCCGTCTGGAATCCCCTCCATGATGTTCCCTGGTATTTTAATTTGTTGGTTTCGCGCTGGAACTGACCATGTGATTCCATACGGAGTAGGGTTTCTACTCTCTCAATAGCTGTCCCTTTTCTGAATTCATGAGCACTCCATTTTTATTACATCCTTCTACATAAGCAGCATAGTGTAGCAAGTCTTCTTTGCTGTTTGTCAGATATTCTGCCATGTATCTTCTTTCACTGTTGATGCACTCCCGTACGCTAATCTGTTCACGCCTACCCTTGCCTCTCTTCATGTACAGCCTGTGTACATTTGCCTTAGGGTGGAGGGCACCATGCATTGTCATTGTCTTTCGAGTGGTGTGATCGAGTTGGCCAATCACTGCTTGTGCCCATTTTGGGATGGGTGCACAATAGCGGACTACAACAACAGCCCATATGTTGATGGCAGTCACAAGGTTTCTTGAGTTGAGCTTTGATTTCAAGAGAAGTTTGGAGCGCTTGAAATATGCATTGTTGACCTTGTCTTTCATTTCTCTGTGCAAGATATTGGTCCAGCTCCAGGATTTCTAGATAGTTGAACCCATCATCATCCGGGCCTTCCATTCTCTCTCCGTTTGGTAATAATTCTATGCTCCTACAATTTACTCTTTTAACCTGCTTCAAAGTAAGCACCGCACACTTCGAGATACCGAATTCCATCCCTGTATCCTTGCTACATATTTGCACAGTCTCAACCAGCCTCTCCATTTCAGGCTCTGATTTGCGAACAGTTTTAAATCATCATGAAGAGAAGGTGATTGAGACGAGGTCCGTTCTTTCTCAGCTCATAGTGCACGCTGATTTTACGTAGGACTACAGAAAGTGGGATCAAGGCTATAACAAATAACAGAGGTGAACAAGAGTTTCCTTGGATGATACCGCTTTTGATTGTTACTTCGGCTAAGTGCTGGTTGTTACAGGAAAGACGCGTTTTCCAACTAGGCATGCTGCTCTTAATCAGTGCACACACGTTCTCAGCTATTCCATACAAGTCAAGTGTTTCCAAAATCCACGAATGCGGCAACACGTCGTGAGCCTTTTTGAAGTCTATCCAAGCTATGCATAAGTTTTTTTTTTTTTTGTACCGTTTATAGTTAATTATAACCTTGTCTATCACAAGGTGGTCCTTGGTGCCCTTAGATTCTTTTCGGCATCTTTTTTGTTCTACTGGCAGAAGATTGTTTTCCGCAAGGAACGTATATATTTTCCCTGCGAGGGTACCTGTTAATACTTTTCATAGGAGGTTAAGACAAGCAATGAGGTTGGCAATATAATTGCCAACCTCATTGCCTATTATATTGGTTTGGCTCAGTTTCGGTCATGTTCCTGATAGGAATCATGTGGATAGCAGGTTACTACATGTAACCTTAGGTATCCACAAATTTTCAGCAATCTTTCTTAGTGCTTAGAACCCTCCTGATGATCCTTGCTGTCCCTAAGAGACAGACTTTCCGCAGGAGCTCTACCGGGCATTCTATTTCAATACATTCAGCCATTTTTCTATATCTTTGCTTACTGTTCCAAACGCACCAATTATTATAGGCATGCTCCAAATTCTTCTTCTTCTTCTTCTTCTTCTTCTTCTTCTTCCTCTTCTTCTTCTTCTTCTTCTTCTTCTTCTTCTTCTTCTTCTTATTATTATTATTATTATTATTATTATTATTATTATTATTATTATTATTATTATTAGGGGTGAGTTGGCAGATTTGTTTCCGCATCGGATAAAATGCTTAGTGACATTTCTTCTGGCTCTTTACGATGCGAGTTCAAATTCCTATTTGGCTGACTCAGCCTTTCATCCTTTCGGTGTCGATAAAATAATTACCAGTCAAGTTCTAGGCCCGATGTAACCGACTATGTCTACTCCTACCAAATTTCAGACCTTCTGCCTCTAGTAGAAAGAATTATTATTATTGTTGCTGTTATTGTTGTTGCTATTATTGTTGCTGCTGGTGTTGCTGTTGTTGTTGTTGCTGCCGTTGTTGTTATGTTTTACGGTATTCGTATTGAGCCCAGTTTATTGATGCGCTCGACCGCACCACACGTCATGGTTTCAGATGAAGAACATTTTGTAACTTCTGTATAAAAATTTGTTTTCTTTTTTCCTCCCCGCTCCCCATATATGTTTTTAACTTGTATTAAGGAGCCTGCAGATTGGTGGAGACCAACTGGAAGAGGGCGCTCGCTCTAGCGATCAGAGTGACTGTGGTTTTGTGGGGTTTTCACGAGTAGCCTTCTGATTCCCCCCTCATCTTTGGGGAAATTATTCCTTGTTTGAATTTGTTTTCTTTGCTTTTGTTTTTTTATTTATTACATGCTTTTGTGTAATCCCACTCTGTATAGTCCTTTACCATCCTGTATCGTTCCCCCAAGGTTTCTGGTCAACCATAAGTGGTTGACAAATAATATAGAAAACATTATCATCACCACAACCGCCACGACAAAGACGACCATCACGACCATCATTACCAACACCACCACTGTGATCATCATCAACATCGTCGCCGTCATCGTCATATATAAATGTACTGTCCACAGCATATCACACAATTCTATTAGCCATTACATCGAGTCTACTATTAATTTTAAACAGAGGTATTCTGCACATCTAAACTCATTTAAATATAAGAAGCATAGCAAATCCACGTCCCTAGCCAACCACATAAAGCCATCTGATAAATAAGAAAATGCCATATAGGATATCCTGGCTATAATAGATTCTAGAGTCACATATGAAGCCAACGCTCCACATGTGGACTCAGTTTGAAGGAAGCCTTCCAAATATTAATTCATAATTCACTACAATTACTCAATAAAAAATACGAAGCGTTCTCTACATGTAAGCAGGAATTCTATCGTACCTTTAGATTCTTCCATAGGTCCAAATGCAAGCATGAATTCTATCGCACCTTTAAATTCTTCCATAGGTCCAAATGCAAGCAAAATCAACACACATAATACTTGCCTATATGCATCCACGGCCGTTACAATATACGTACGCTTTTTTCTTCTCTATTAACATAAGTATCGTAGAAGCTAGCTATTTGCAATAATCTGTTTTTAATTTTTTAATTTTTAATTTTGATTTTTAATCTATAACCTTTTTAATTTTTAATTTTTGATTTTTAAACCTTTAATTTTTATCCTTTATCAATTTAACTGTATTTTTATCCTCCCTTAAGCTAGGCAAATACTTATAGCTACGAGGGGCGTTCAATAAGTAATGCCCCTGACCCACTTTCAATAGCAGTAGAGCAAGGAAACCTGGCACAGTTATTAGTCTTTTTCTACATAGGAACTATCCAGAGTTACGCATTTGTCCCATCTTTTGATGCAGCTCTGGAGACCGTTTTTGTAGAAGACCCCAGCTTGGTCCTCCAACCACGACGTGACTTCAGAAATCAAGGCTGCATCATCTGGGAAACGCTTTCCTTTCAAAAACAACTTAATGGCTGGGAAGAGGTGAACATCAGAGGGTGCAAGGTCAAGAGAGTAGGGGATGGAGGTGGACATCATAGCCGCACGCCTGTGCTTCTGATCTGGGGACAAGCGAGTTGGGGACCGGAGCGTTGTCCTACAGGAGGGGGATGCCTTTGCTGATCTTGCCCCGCCTCTTGATTTTGATAGCTTCTTTTAAATTCCTCAAAAGCATAATAGGCTCCTGTAATTGTGGTACCCTTTGCCAGGAAATCTGTCATCACTACTCTGTCCTGGTCCCAGAAGACTGTGAGCATAACCTTGCCAGCGGAGGGCTGCACCCTTACCTTCTTTGGAGGTGGTGAGTCACGGTGCTTCCACTGCATTGACTGGGCTTTGCTCGACACTCAACAGGCTCCATTTCATACTTGACTCAGTTCAAACACCTGTAAATCAGAAACCACAATTAGTCCAGAGCTGTAATTTGCCACTTAATCGATAGAGATATAAATAATTGAACATGCAAAATTTCAGCTAGATCAAATAACTGCAAGTGGATAAGGGGAATTACTTATTGAACGTCCCTCGTATCCCTATTGATTTTCTTTCTGACCACACCGAATCTAGAATTCATCTATTTAATTGATAGACATAAATACCTTCTTCCTCCACTTTACCAAAACCTTAATACCTCAGTTCTCATCCCGAACCAACTCTTACGAGGAATAATACTGGCATCCAATCTTTATCTTTATTTTTCATTTTTTAATTTTATTTTACTTTCACTCTCATTCATTCTTCCCCACACAAAAACTTAATAAGTTTTTTCATATATTGACCATGTAAGGTTTTTTTTACATGTCATCATCTTAACATATCATTTAATAGATGCAGTTTCGGCCTAATTTTAAGTTTTTACACTATACCTCTTGTTGTTTCCCTTTTTCCCTAAGAAATGTCTCATTTCGATATCTTAAAGGAAGAAAAAAAGTCTTTTTCTTTGTATTTATTTGTATAACTTTACATTATTCTTTTTATCTAATATTTATTATTATAGCATTACAGACAATCTATTATATAAAATCCGTTCTGTCTCTGTGTGTGTCTGTGTCTTCTAGGATCGGGCATCCTCCATCCGATTGTGCTCAAATTTGATATGTAGATACCGACGTTATCAGGGCGTGTATAAGTCTTGAAAAAATTACAAAAATCGATTCCAGGTGAGAATGTGATCGATAAAGCCGTGGGAACGTGCATTTGTACGCGCAAGTACATCAGCTGTCGCGATCGATACTACGCGTACGCGAGATAAATTCACGTGCAGTTTGCGCAAAAAAGCCAGCTGGCTTGAAATAATGCCCCAAAATGCGGTATATTTAAGAGACCAAAAAAGTAAAATGCAAAAGAGATATTTTCTTCAAACTTGGCATGAAGGAAGGAAAGACTATTTGGTTTCTCAAGAAGTTTTTTTTCTTTGCCTAAACTTCGTTTAACAAAAGCAAAAATTTTATTGAAATAAAGACATGCTTAATTATTTTTTAATGAAAAGAAAACACTGATTGCTTTTTATTCAGCAGATATGATTCAGCACCGTCTATTGAACTGGGTGGGGGGGGGGGGTTGCTCGTATTTAATAATTGTTTTCTAGTTACCGAAGTCGCATATTTGCATGTTTTTGAGATAAAAAATAATTTCTCTTTGTTAGAGTTTGTACGGAGCATTTTAAATGCAGTCATAAGTTTTCTTCTTTTTCTGCATAATTTTGCTAATTCATTGTAGAACATTGATACCAATTACTCACATCTTAATTTTTGTAATTAGCTGCTTTAACCCTTTAGCATTCAGATTACTTTTATGAAATGTTATGCTTATTTATTCACATAGTATTGAATTAATCATGTATTACTTTGTAGCTTCATGATTTCAAATGAAATGATTGTTTACTTTTAGAATGACATTGTAGAGTATGTGCGAGAGGTTAGATCTGGCTGGTTTGATTAAAAACTGGTAGAATATTCCGACCCGGTTTAAATGCTAAAGGGTCAAGTATCAATGCGTGTACGTGTATGTGTGTGTGTATGTGTGTGTGGTATTCTTTCCAATTTGTTAAATCGTAAATATAGATATAAATGTAAGATTTATTTAAATCTTAAATAAATCTTAAATTTATCGTATATAAATTTGTGATTATTCCAGTTTTCATGTCAATGTTTCATTACCTAAAATGCTTATTATTTTTCAGCTGTCCTATTTGCATTGCAGGTTTTCCTTACACAACCAAGCACATCTCTGTGCCTCTTGTTTATGCACAGTTCTTTGCCTTGGTATAGTGTTTTTGTTCTTTTGAAATACGTCTTACATATGTGCGTAGAGTCTGGTACCTTATATATACCTAAAATAATCTTTCCGAGTTCAAATCCCACCAAGGCTAGTTTTGCCTTTCCTTCAATCAGTGGCCGATAAAATAAAGTATCTCTCAAGTACTAGAGCCAATTTTATTTATTTTTATTTATGCGTCCTTTTCAAGCCTAGCCAAGCTCATGGGCCCGGTTTCCCGGTTTCTATGGCGTATGTGTTCCCCCCAGCTGGACGGGACGCCAGTCCATCGCAGCCTTACTAAGAAACAGGAAGAAAGAGTGAGAGAAAGTGGGGGCAAAAGAGTACAACAGGGGTCGTCACCACCCCCTGTCGGAGCCTCGTGGAGCTTTAGGTGTTTTCGCTCAATAAACACACACAACCGACCGCGAGTCCGCTGCCCTAACCACTGAGCCATTGCGCCTCCACTACTAGAACCAATGGTATCGACAAAATTTTGGTTTTGTACGTAAATTACAAATCATTAATATTGGCAATATTGCTAGAGCTTCGGAAAATATGCTTTGTTCCGGCTCCCTAGTTTCTGAGATGAAATTTCTCCGACGTCAGCTTTGTCTTTTGTCTTTTCAGGATCAATAAAAAAAATGTACCAGACAAGTTCTAGGGTCGGTGGTATGGACTAACCCTTTACCCGCAAAACTGTTGGCCTTGTGCATCAATCAGAAACCATTATTGCTTTTATTATCACAACTACCAATACTACCAATATTCACCACCACCACCATCAACACCATCATCATCTCCACCACCTCTACCACCACCACCACCATCAACTTTATCATCACCATTATCATCACCATTATCATCATCATCATCATCAAGTTAGTGGATTGGTAGAATCGTTAGATAGTCGGAGAAAATATCTTGCAGTATGTCTTCCAACTGTTTACGTTCCAAGTTCAAGTCCTGCCGAGGTCAACTTTGCCTTTCATCCTTTCGGGATCGATAAAATAAAGTAACAGTTACATACTAGGAGTGGTGTCGATCGTATTTATTTACCCTTCCACTTAAAAGTGTTGGTTTGTGACTAAATTAGAAACTACTAGAAATTATCATAATCGTCATCATCCTCGTCGTCGTCTTTGTCATCGTCGTCGTTGCTGTCGTTGTCGACGTCGTAGACCTCATCCACGTCATCGTCGTCGTCATCATCATCATCATCATCATCATCATCATCATCATCATCATCATCATCATCATCATCATCATCGTCGTCGTCGTCATCATAGTCATCATTATCATCATAGTAGTGAGGAAATGTTTTCTGCCGGAGGAAATGTTTTCTGGCTTTTAACTTTCTGAATTCAGATCCGAACAGAGTCAATTTTAACATTCGTCCCTATCGAGGTCGATAAAATAAAGTACGATTCAAATACCGGAGTTGATTGCTCACCTTGTGTCTAAATTATCATTATCATCGTCATCGTTGTCATGATCATAACCTTTCTTCTCCCGCTTACCCCTGTTCCTCCTTCCTCACTCTCTTTTTCCTCCTCCTCCTCCCCCTCATCATCATCATCATCATCACTAAGGTAGCAAGCATGCAGAGTTGTTAACGTGCCGGGCAAAATGCTTATTGGTATTTGTTCCAAGTCTTTACATTCTGAATCCATTTATCGCCTTTGTCCTTCATCTTTTTGGGGGTCGATAAAATAAGTACCAGTTGAGTACTGAGGTCTATGTGATCGACTGTCACCCTCCCCACTGGGAGTCGATTTAGTCGACCTGTGTTTCTCCTCAAAATGACAGGTCCTGTGCCCCAAATTAGAAAGAATTATTATGGGTGTTTCACGGAACTGGTGCTTTCTATCATAACCACAACTTGGATCTAGGACGAGGAGCATTTTGTGCTTCTTTTGTAGAAAAGCGTTTTTTCCTGATTTTCATGCCTGTTTCTACATTCTGTTGGGAACTTTTGGGATAAATTTGGTTGAACCTAATGAACACGTTTTCTGCCCTGCATTTACTTCCAGATTAAAATCAAGTTTTACAAGGTTTGTTCTTATATTTTTTGACACACTTCACAAGGCTCCAATAGTAATCGGCACCGTCATCACCTTGTTAATTTCTATGTTTTAGCACGTGAGGATTTCATACTTTAATTCGACATTATACTCTACCCTCGTCGCCATTTTATTTATTTATTTTTTTTACTCTGAAACCAAATGTGCAGGCCACGTCAATTAAAATACAATGTTAGTTGTCGACAACTTCAATATCGACTCTGTTGTATTCCGTTCTTTTTTTGATTTGTATGAGAAAATACCATCACAACTGCACTGCAATAGTTTTCGAGAGCCTGCATTCTGTTCCCACAAAGTGGCTATAGCTTTTTCCCGTGCATGCAAAGCCAAATTTCCTGCAAAAGTTTCACTGCGCTGTAACAGCAATCTGATCATGCCAATCCTTTTTTATATTCATTCTAAGATAGCTATAGACATTCTGATACAGAGTGTGCTATGGTCTCATCTAAAATATTGCTCATCCTGCATTTGGGGGAGCAGTCTTGTTGATTTATCGTGTTTTTGATCAAGTTTACCCTCAAGGTCTGTTCGTATTCCATTGGTCTTCTTCTTCAATACCCCTTTCATTAGTCATAGTCAACTGTCTTTACCATCACACATATCTCTTTCGTTCGTATAAAATGCTGAGTGAAGCTTCTTTCCTTCAAAGTTGATTTCCTTTTTGCCGCATTATCCTTTTATCTTTTTTGGATTTAGTCCTTCACTTATTATCTCCTTAAGAAGTGTTTCTTCCTTACCTTCTTCATAGAAACCCAGATCTATCTTCTCTAGTTCTACTTACCTCTTTAACATTCATTAACCTCTTTTTCTTTCTGCTCTTTTCCAGGACAACTGGTCCACATCAGACAAGAGGATACATGCTTCCTTCATGTCTGTACTTTTCATTTTGTCACTTTCTAGCATTCCCAGACATATATATTTCTGCTGTTTTAAGATTTAATATTTTCTTCTCTAGGTAGGCCTATTCCAATATTTTTCATCGTTTTTCGGTCGATGTCTTTCTGCTCATCATTTCTCCATTCACCAATTCCTACTTGCTGTCTTATTAGGTATACTGACTCTGAGTTGATTGCATTTACGATGATCCTCACTTTAAATTTTGATTTTCGAATTTTCTTCATTCTGCGAAAATATTCTTTACTGAGATTTCCCTTCATGTCTGTACTTTTCATTTTGTCACTTTCTAGCATTCCTAGACATATATATTTCTGCTGTTTTAAGATTTAATATTTTCTTCATTAGGTTGGCCTATTCCACTATTTTTCATGGATTTTCCACGATTCATCTCTATCATTGTATATTTTTCGATACCAAAAGTCATCTCATTGTCAGTACTGAATGTTTTCTCTGTTTGCATTAAGGAGTACAACTGGTTCTTGCTTTTGCCATATAGATTTAAATTAGTCATAAATAAGAGATGATTCACTTTGATCCCATTCTTCCAAATGAGTATCCTTCCTTAGCTTTGTTTAGTATAGTCGAGCAATTACCAACATGCTGAGAGAACGGCTGTCACTTTGAAAGGTTCCTCTTCTAATTTGTATCTTTGTTTATCTTACCTTATCTGATGTTAACTTTACTTCCTAATGATGCATTGCATTTTCTAACTGGCACCAAGCCTTTATCGAGATTTTTAAGAGTTCGAGAAATCGTTTGCTTCATGGAGGTGATACTACGTCGTATGATTCTCTATAATCGGTCTACGCAATGCATAAATATGTCAACCATGAATTAGTCTTTTATTTGTCAACCATAAATTAGTCTTTCATTCCTCTGTTCGTTTTTTTTTTTCACAGCTTTTCTATCCAACGGGCATTAGGTGATTTTATTTCCTAGGTGTTGATATACGTCTTCCGTTTTTTTCTACAGGCGTTTACACGTAATTGGTAGACACCTAATTGATCAGCAATTTGAGGCAGCCTTTCTTTTCAATTTATCTTTCAGCATTAGACAGGTTCTTCTTTTTTTAGCCACAGTGGTACTTTTCTTTTTACATGCACTCATTTAGCTTAATCACTATGGTTTCACGGAGGCTCGTGTTTTTTTAGCCAGTACCCATGGCTCACGTCTAGTCTTGCAGCTTTCCACTTTTCTATTTTGTTTGCAGATATTTGCTTTTGTAATAACATCGATCTGCATCTCAGCATTTTCAGAGGAATATTCCACTCGCGTTATCCACTCTGCTTTTCGTGCTTGACATTCCCCCTAACTCATCATCGTCGTCGTCGTGGTGGCCATTGTCATGAGGGTTTGAGGGAAGTAGAATGGCAGAACTGCTTTCGTTCCTCAAGCCGGCTTCCTGCGACCTTTCTGTTCTTCTGGCAGCAAATTATGGCTGTCATGATGCTCTCATCTCCATCGTAGCATATTTTGAGAGCCCAAACTCCATCTTAATATCATTGGAGAAAATTCGCACAGACCGGACTAAGCTATGCCTCAGTTTTTGTGAATAGCTTCAGGTCATACATGAATAGCAAGTGGTTTAGTCTCCCCTTACCTCTTCCCAGATCATACCCCAACTTTGTTTTCTGTAATATTTCACTCAAGGTGATCATTTCCAGCACGAACATCAGCGAGGACACACTGTATTCCCAGAAGATTCCTCTCTTGATTTTCACCTCTCCTAGTACTTGCTTCCCTGCTGAAAACTCCGTTCTCCAGCATTTCATGCTATTCCATATAAGGCTTCTCATATTCTCTGCTACTCCATACATTTCCATTGTTCTTATTATCCAGCAGTGTGGTATCATATCGTATGCTTTGCGATAATCAACCCATGCCGTGTTCAGGTTTGTATATCTTCTCTTACAGTTCCTGATAATTAGATTATCAATTAAGAGCTGATCTTTCGTTCCCTGGCTCCTTTTTCGGCACCCTTTCTGTTCGATGGGTAGCAGCCCACTTTTTCCAAGTATCTGTACAGTTTACCGGCCAAAACGCCTGACATTAGTTTCCATATTAGCGGAAGGCATGTTATTGGTTTAAAGTTGGATGCGACATTTCCCTTTTCAGGATCCTTGGCATATAACAATGCCCTTCCCTTTGTCATCCAGCGGGTACTGCACCTTCCTGCAAGCACTCATCTAGCCATTGTGCCGTTCTTTCATGGAGTCTTCTCAGCTTTTTCATCCAACAACCTTCGACCCCACCCGGTCCTGGGCTCTTCTAATTTGAGAAATTTCTTGACTGCTTTTATTTTTCATAATTTCTATAGTTATCTTTATGTCTTCTTGGACTTCTATATTTCATAACCTATCTTGGATTTCATGCAGCCACTCCGCTTCATCATTATGCTCACTTTCGACAATCTATCCAGGCCATACTTAGACCCTTCTTCTTTCTGTGGCTGTCTTTATTTATGGCTTTATTGTTCAGTAGCTGATCTTTACAGCCGTATGAACCCTTACAGCATCCCTTCTGCTCGTTTGGAAATAGGTTGGTTTCTCCCATATGTTTTCTTACTTTCTGCGATGTTATTGCAGTAACGGCTTTGTAAATTGTAGGGAGACAAGTTATCGGACTGTAATTTTGTTGGTCTGCCGTTTCGGTGGATTTGGGAATTAGGATAGTTTTCCCTTCTGTGAGCAATTCCGGTATTGTCTCTGGCTCTGCTAGAATTTCATTAAATTTCTCAGCCAGCGCTTTATGCATTCCTGTTAGATATTTTAACCAAAAGTTGGAGATCTTGTCGTGCTCGGTTGTCTTCCAGTTGCTTAGATTTTGCAGTGCCCTCTTCAGTTGTTATAGGAGTTCAGAGTCGTTCAGGTGCTGTGTTTGTTGTGTTGATAGATCTTTTCTGAGGTTGTTCTTTCGCTGACCATATTTCTTTCTAAAATTCTTCCACTTCTGTTGTTAGTGCTGCATTGATCTCGCCTAAAGCTTTCCTTCATCTCACTCTCCTTGATTTTGTCATATTCCAAAATAACCAGATACTTATATCCATCAGTCTCAATATCCTTGATTTTTATCCTATTATTATTATTATTATTATTATTATTATTATTATTATTATTATTATTATTCTCTGTTTGACTTTTGCTCTATGTTTGTACAAGTTGGCTCCAAGTCTCACCCAGAGACCTCAAGAGACAACAGGTTGGAAATTCACGTTGTTGTTATGCCTAGTGTGGCATATATTTGGAGGTTTTTTGGTGTTGTACTAGTGAATGTCTAATAAATAAAATTTTTTTTAAATGTTTGTTTTAAACCTTGAGATTACATAGAGAGTATTTTGCGTAGGATATGAGCAGTTCCCATGAGCACTATCTTTTGAATTTCTGCCATTTTGGGGTTTCCTGGTATCTGAGTTAGGTAGCAATTATTATTATTATTGAGTGAGAGGGCAGCGTATGCCTTCAAAATGACAGTGGGATAATATTGTGGAAGGATTCCAGTCCCTCACCAAGTGACTAAAGGTGGCCTGACTCATTGTTATAAAACAAAGAACTGTGACCGATTGGCAGTTCATGTTGGTAGCAGTTCACTGTGAGCCTTTGATATAGCGCATTGAATCTCGTGTAATAGTAATTGTAGTGCGTTGTGTATATACTTTCTTCCCACTGCTTCGTTATATTATATATCTAATACAAGGATATGGCAATGAGTTGTTCGAAGCTTGCACTGGACGTTAAAAAATTTCTTTTTGTTTTGGTACGAAGCCAAAGGAAATATCATTTAAGATGGAGAACTTATTCGCCTCCGTGGTGCAGTTGCAACAGCAACTACAGTAGCAAGAACAGCAGTTACAGCAGCAACTTCAACAGCAGCAGCAGCGACGGCGGCGGCAACTACGGCAGCAACAACAACAAAACCAACAGTCGCTGGAATTAATGTTGAAGGAATCTCAAAATGCTTTACGTTCTACACACCAATAGAAATGATAGAAATTTATAAAGCAACAAAAATAATCTACTTCAATTAAATAATTATAAGATCGAATTAATAAAAATACCCCAGCTGTAACTAAAGTACAAACTCAATTGAAGTATTCAGCTATAATCTAGAAGAAAGGATTACCTTCTCGGCATATTTCCGTAGATACGAAGAAATCGCCAAAGAAAAGAATTGAAGTTGATCCGACGAGAAAAAAGTACGACTACTTTTAAGAAAGTTATCCTTTGCCGAACACGAAAAATATAGTAATTATATTCTGTCCAAAGAAGCCAAGTGAGATTTGTTTCGATGAAACGATTAATATTTTATCGAAAATTTTCAGTGAAAGAAGTTCCCTGCTCAACACTCGCTGACAATATTTAAATTTGATCAAAAAAGATGATAAATATTTCGCCACCTATACCAGAGTGGTTAACAGAGAGTGTGAGAAATTCAAACTGAATGAGTTGACCCCGGAAATGTTCAAGTTTTTAATTTTTGTTCAAGGGCTTACTGCAAAGATGCAGATATACATTCCCGGATAATAACAAAATTAGAACAGGACCAAAATTTAACTCTGCATACAGTAGCAGAAGAATGTCAGAGGATTATTAATCTAAGACAATACACAAATAGAATTGAAGAGAAAGATTACTCCCATATTCAAGCATGTCGACCGATAACGAATAAGGAAATAGAGAAAAAATATCAAGACCGAATCCATGTTATGGGTGCAGTGGTCTACATTTTAAAAATAATTGTCCGTTTAAAAATATGAAATACTATAAGTGTCGTAAAATAGGCCATATAAAGTCGCATTGTAGAACAGAACCCAAAAAGCGGCTCAATAGAAAAACATCACCTAAGCGGATTATTGGTGACAAAAAATACGAACGAGCCTCAAAGAAAATTTGTATATGTAAAAATCAATAACGCAAGCGTAAAGTTACAATTGGACACAGGCAGCGACATCTCAATAATTAACACAGATACATGGAAAAAAGATCAGGAAACCGAAATTAAATGAAACCTTGAAAATTGCTAGTGATGTTTCAGGAAAAAAATTATATTTTAAGGGCGAATTGATAAGTAACATTACATTTCGTGAAAAAAAAAATAAAATAAAACTTAAAGGTTAAAGTTTTTGTGTTAAATAATACAACAAACTTGTTCGGTACTGACTGGATGGAATTGTTTAATTTATGGGACCTCCCCATAAATCTTTTCTGTAAAAAGATGAATGGTTTTGACTCCAGTACAAATAAGTCGTCAGACGAAATGAAAAAAAAGTTAAAACATATTTTTCCTGGAGTTCTGTCCGATATATTAGGTCTGTGTACTAAAACGAAGACACGATTTCAAATTCAAGAAAATACCATACTGTCATTTAAACAAAAACGAACGGTACCGTTCGCAATGTTATAACAGATAAACTTAGAGAGACAAGAAAAAATTGGAGTTATCCAAAAGGTGGAATACTCTGAATGAGTATCACCTACTGTGTTCGTTAAGAAATAGGATAATAAAATCTGAGTGTGCTGATTTTTCCGCTGGAGTTGAACCCTAAGCGTAAGAAATATTAAAACTCGGAGCGGAAAAAGTGGAGAAGATAGGGGAGAATGATTCTAAATAGGGGAGATGTTGCAGAAGGATTCCGACTACCCCTCAAGTGACCAAAGGTGGACTGACTAATTTTTATAAAACAAAGAACTGTGACCGATTGGCAGTTCGTGTTGGTAACAACTCATTGTCAACCTTTGATATAGAGTTTTGAATCTCGTGTAATAGTAATAGTAATGCATCGTGTAAATACTTTCCCCCCTGCTTCGTTATATCATATATCTAGTACAAGGGCACAAAGATACAAATATTTTTGTGTTAAATATTATTATTATTATTATTATTATTATTCAGTAGTCTTAATTTTATCACGTGCCTTTACTGCACTACCGAGCGCAGCTCTGTGTGCCTTGGGTATGTACTATGGTTTGTTGTGGTGCTCTTATTTTCACTGTATTGAAAGTGTTTTACGCAGGATGTTTGCGGTGCCAAGTAGCGCTATTTTCTGTATGTTATATATACTTGTAAGTCCTGGTGTTTTTGTTACGTATTTGCCTGGAAGTTTTTCTCATACCTAATGCACCTACTATAATAGGAATTGTTTCTGTTTTTAGGTCCCATTTTCGAGTCACTTCTATTTCTAGATCTTTGTATTTTGGAAGTTCCTCCGTTTCTTTTTGGGAAATGTTGTCACCTGCTGATATTGCTGGAAGATGAGTGCTGATACTTCCAAGCGCACCAATTACTATTGGTATCTCGTCTACTCGCTCCACTGACCACAACCTTCGCATTTCCCACTTCAAATCGTCGCAGTTGATTATTGTTGTGTTGTTGTTGTTCTTGTACTTGTTCTTGTTGAGTGAGAGAGCAGCACATGTCACCAAAGTGACACAAGGGTAAAATATACGAAGCCCAGTATACCCATCATGACTACTCGTCTGATAAAAGTTCACCAGGCACATGCATCACAGCCATATGTACGCGTCATGGTGATCTCATATCAAGATAAACAACAGAAGACCTTGCAGGTGGGGCCCAATTAGAATTTTTTTCAGGTTGAGTTGCCCATATCGCTCAAAAGATCCCTGAATAAGGGTTGTTTAAGGATGTTGAACGAAGCACCCATGTTTCCGAGGTAAATTATTCAAACCTCAAAGAATTCCTCTCAACATTTAGCTATGACGTACCCCCACTACGTCTGCTCATGATCAGAGATGCACATATCGTCAGCCACTAAGGGAAATGCTCAACTGCTTAAAGTCAAGCAAATTTGTGGTACTGAGCAGAATATTTGCTGTAGCCCATTTTTTATACCAACACAATCGTGTATGATAGCACTTCCTATCAGTTAAGATCAGAAGCCATGTGAGTCAGTGCTTGGTACTGCACCAGGGTACTGTATTATTATTTATTTATATCATTTTGTTATTGTTTACCCTGCTTCCCTCTGTCGAGCAGATATAATCTCAAAGGCGTTTTAGCCGTAACGATTCCCTCTTTTATTCAGACAGTATATCCAGCACAACATTATCTAATGTATATTTCCCATTTTTAAGACAGATTCTATGTCAGAGAGATTCGGCTGCTATTTCTACGACATCGAGAGACCTCAGAGAGAGGTTTTCTCTGATTTGTCGCTTATCATAATTTGGTATACAGTAAGATTTTTTTTTCTCGATTTATACGACATTAAGTTACATGTTGATAGATACAGAGACATGTATAGGAAATGTTCCAGTCTCAGTGAATGTCAATGAGTGATAAATATGACCGGGTAATATTTACAGTTGTTAAGCATTACAATTTCCTTGGATCGTCTATGTTTATATTTCCGGTAATTTATCGATGTCTGGAATGAACACGATTCATTCCGGTTGTAGCTACTTATGGAATTATATTCGGCTATCTCGTATGTTAAACAGTATTGTAATTCACTAGTCAACACTGTATTAATAATAGCACTGTGTATGAGTGGTTGTTGGCAGAATTAGTTTGGTTATACAATTATTGCCTTTGGCTGGTGATTAAAACGAGAGAAGTGCCGTCTGTTTGTCATAAATGCGAGTAGTTCCGTCCATTACTTAAATGATTGGCTTCATCTAATAATATTGCTTTCTCTTGTTGTTGTTGTTGTTGTTGTTGTTCTTGTTCTTGTTGACATCATTGTCGACGTCGCTATTGTTGTTATCGTTGTTGTTGCTTTTAGCGCTTGGGTAGCTCTTATCGTGCATATCTAATATGGACGTCTTCAATAATACGGTTACATAACATAGAATATTTTTGTGCTACGGTCTGCGAATGTGATGTTAAACTATTAAACGAAATTGATGTCACAATCTATCATGGACACAACATTTATATTAATCGAAGAAAAAAAATTGACTGATGAACTATAGAACAACATCGAAGACATGTTCTATTCTGTTTTATATTATTTACATCATTAGTAGCACAACTAACTAAAAAATACATTTAATCTCAATAAGTGAATTGTTTGCTTCTAATTTAATGTGTTATTGGTTGAGCATTTCATAGATACATATTTATACTATGATAAAGGAAGCTGTAACTTCTACAAAAAGATAGCAATTATTAAAATTTACAGAGTCTAGAAAATTCATACAAACTCCAATTTTAATATTCTTTTTATCAAAAATATATCATTGAAAATTTAAGTACGTGTTTCAATCATAAAAATTAATTTTATTTATTTGAACATATATATCTCTCTCCCCCTCTTTCTCTTCCACTCTCTATCTCCATCGTTCTATTTAAGTGTATTTGCTAACAACTACTGCTTACAAAGGTCTTCTGTGAGGTACTTTAAGAATATTTATGTCTACTCAATTGTTTTTATTAAAGACTAGCAAACGCACCCGTCTTTTGGACGGTTTAAGTTGCTTTCGTGGTATTTTTTTCACCAAATAATTGAACTACCGAGAAGGTTTATGTGTAACATGGCAATCTGTTTCCGATTAACATAGGAACGGAAAATCAAATTGAAGGCTGGTTATTGTGGAGGTCGTTGCACTTTGATTATCATAGAACATATAAGTTTGCAAGCGATGTAAAGTAAAGCTACTGAAGTGTTTTGGGAGTATATTACGGATAAGGACTACAAAATATAGTTGTTTTACATGAAAGCGAAATTTCTTGTCAGAAACAGCCACATAAATGGTGTAAGGAAATTGAAGGAAGATGTTGAAACTTCCTCTCTGCGAGTTTATTTTGTTCAACAGCAAAGGGAGCTATTTGTTTGGAGAGAAAAGCTAACAAAATCCCCTTTATTCTACCTTCCCACATAGCGTGCACATAAACTAAAAGCGAATGGTGCATAAAGTTAAATTGGTATGGAGCTTCCTGAAAGATACGTATAGCTTTCGCTAGTGGAAGCAAAACTCTTATTTAAAGGTTGATTCTTTGGGACGAATCATATGTGAGTGTTTAAAAAGGCTAGAATGACAACGCTAAAACCTCTTTGAAACAATGGACAGCAGTCGAAATAGCATAATGGCTGGGTAAAGAAGCATCTTTAAAGTGAAACAACGGCATCAAAGGTAAAGAAAAAGGGTATCAATAATCAGAAGTGAGGGAAGGGAACATCACCTTTCAAGTAATTCAGAATAGGTAAAGGTAAGCTTGCCAAAGTTTAATGCAGTTTCAATATGTAGATTAAGTTTGGTATCGGATATTCATCATGTATAGTTTTCCTAGTCAACTAAATCACCGTCGTAAGTGGACAGCAGAAATAAATAGACGAAATCCTTTCACTTTTATAAAAAGATTAAAAAGAAAATGAGGCCAAAAAGCACTCGTTTTTTCACAATGAAAAATCGTTTCCTAGTAGCCGAAATTTCACGACAAAATGTATGTTTATTAAGCCCAACAGCCTGCAGTGCATACCGCTGGGCATTAAAAGCCAATCGCACAAACCTTGAGGGGTTCTGGGCCCCCTTGAATCGATAAAAAATCACTCTTTTTGCCATAGCAACCACATCTTTATAGCTTGCGAATTTTAACCATCGCGGGTTTCATCCTCACCACGCATTTAGTATTCCTGCCTATTTTCAGCTCGATCCTAGCCTCGGTTTGGCCGCCATTAACCGTCAAAGCAAAATGTGTATAAAATTTTCGTCCTAGGACTGTTTTATAGATATAGATGAGTGGTAACTCAGTTTTTCTTTGAGATACTAAGAGAATAGTGATGAACACTTTCACACTATATTTATACATACATACATACATACATACATACATACATACATACATACATACATACATACATAAACACACACATTTATATAGAAGGAGATTCTTTCAGTTTCCATCTACCAAATCCACTCACAAGGCTTTGGTCGGCCAGAGTCCATTGTAGAAGACACTTGCCCAAGAAGCCACTCAGTGGGACTGAACCCAGAACTATGTGGTTGGGGAGTAAACTTCTTATCACACAGTCCAACGTCTTTACCACTACGGCTTTTCTCCTCTCTCACACAAACTTCGTTCAAAACTCTTGCCCTGCCTATCATTTTATTTAGAACTTCCCATCATTCCCCCTGCACGCTGTCACATTCACATTTTTTATCCTTGTAAAGCAGTCTCTCCTTTTCTCTTCCCCTTTCTCTTCTCTCACGCTCCCTACCGCCTCTGTTCAATTGTTTTCATTAAAAATAGTTATTACAGCATTTTTCTTTGAAATACTTCGAGAATATTTGTGAACAATTTTATACCATATCTATTCATCATATCAATCACTGTGTGTGCGTGCGCGCGCGTGTATATGAGCGTCCAATAACACTATACTTGTTCCACGTCCTCGCGTTGTTGTGTTTTCTCTTTGTGTTTTCATGTTTGGATTAACCATATATATATATATATATGTATGCCTATACGTATATATATACAGTCAAAACAACTCATAGCCACAATACCGTCTTATTTACTGACAAGGGTGACAAGTTCCCAAAGCACGGGACATAGCCAGATCAACAGTGATTTCGCATTTACATTGATGCTCGTCAATGGCTCTTAGCGGCGCCTTGTGTTAAACTCAACTCTCCTCGTCAGCTTATAAGATCGCCGTAGAAATCATATGTTGATTTCATAAATGGTAAAGGTGTAAATTATAAATATTTAGGTTGGCTCGTTAGAAATTTTTCAACCGAAATGCAAAAATATATACGTCACTAAAGTGACTAGGGACTGTATTCGGCAGCAATATTGCTAGAAATAAGAGTCAAAACAACTCATAGCCACAATACGCACCGTCTTATTTACTGACAAGGAAAGCAAGCTACCTAAGCACCGTGCATAGCCAGATGACCAGTGGTTTCGCATTTACATTAATGCTCATCAGGGGCTCCTTATGAAATCAGCGTATGGTTTCTACGGTGATCTTATAACCTGACAAGGCGAGTTGAGTTTAAGCCAAAGTGCCGGTAAGAGTCACTGACGTACATTAATGTGAATGCGTAATCACAGGTGATCTGGCTATTCCCGATGCTTAGGGAGCTTGTCTCCTTTGTCAGCAAATAAGACGGTGGGCATTGCGTTTATGAGCTTATTTCCAGCAATACTGGTGCTGAAAAGCGCCCCCAGTAGCTTTAGTGACGTACCGTAAATCCTCGAGTTTAGTCCGCCCTTGAGTATAATACGCAGGGAGTTTTTAGGGGGCTGTACCTCTGAAAAACCTAAACCTTGTGTATAATACGCACTCCTTCTCAAACTTGAGTCGTGCGTAATTAAGCCAGCAGCATCTAGTCGAACAAACACTTCCGCGCATGCGTAATACAATAATGGTGATGTTCTTAACTGTTATATGGGAATGTAAATATGTTTGCAAATTGTTTTTGTTACATGTTATTCTGTGTTCTGAATACTTTTATTTTGATATATGCTGTTTACTGCAAGTTATGGATGATTCTTTTATGACTTCATTGCTTTCAGGCTTAGCTTAAGGTATTTTCGCGCCCGAGAGTACAAAATGCGTCTGAATAAACATTGCTGGACAGCAAATACAGATTCGGACATTGCCTAGAAAATATTTTTCATTTTTAACCTCGTAAATAGTACGAACTAGGGATTTTGACCTTTAAATTTTTGGGAAAAAATGCGGATTATACTCGAGGATTTACGGTATATATTTTTCATTTCGGTTAAGAAATTGCAAACAAGCCACCCTTAGAGAGAAATAATCTCCATCATACTGATTCGCACTATTTATTCTGCATAAAGACATAAAGATTTCCATGTAGTACACTTAGTAATGCTATCGCTTGATTATTCTCTTAAACATGAGTTACATAAGCAGCACGGGTGTAGTTTTTTAGTCCTGCTAGAGACTTATATATTTTGTACAACGATGGGCGCATTTTGCAGTAGACGCTACAAAATTGTTTTGGTGAATCATCCAATGGTATTTCAGTTTACTTCCTGACGCACGCTTTTTTCCACACTCGCTGCAAGTAGAGATGTTGTATTATATAATTCATAGTTAACAACTTTTCTGTGTGTGTCGCTCCTCTGATGAATTTTAAGACCTGCCTTACTTAGACAGACTTGCCCATACTCATTAAATGTTAATGGGGCGGTGCGCTTCATACTCAGACTAATTCTCATCGAAGCTTCACGAATATTTCTCCTGAGCTGTTCATGTTCGATACGATTTTGTTCCAAATCCTGCTTTCCAGCACAAAAAATACAGTTATTACTCTGACAATACGGGATTACACGTAATACTATCGCGACATTACTATACACAAACATACATACATACATACATACATACATACATACATACATACATACATACATACATACATACATATAGCGGAACTTAAAAATTAAAACAGCCACCAAGTTAAAAGACATCCGTTGTGTGGGACCACATGGACAACATATCTTCTGTTGTGGAAAGCAGTTGCCCTCTGGACACGAATGTGGTTGTGTGTGTGTGTGTGTGTGTGTGTGTGTGTGTGTGTGTGTGTGTGTGTGTGTGTGTGTGTGTGTGTGTGTGTGTGTGTGTGTGCGTGCGTATGTGTGTGTGTGCGTGCGCGCGTGTGTGTGTATGCGTGTGTGTGCGTGAGCGTGTGTGCGCGGTGTGTTTTGCCAGAGGAGAAAGAGATATGACAACGATCTGTTTCAAGATCCACAAGGATAATAAGAAGGAGAAGTTATCTCCACGCCAGAGACCTTTCTCAAAGTTTGCATTAGAGTGGACTCCGCTAAAGGTACCCTTTAGTGCGAATTAAGTCTACACTCCAGGTCTATATTACATCAAGAGCGAAGAAAATATAAAATAAATACAATATTGCAAACGTGTATTAATAATAATTCTCGCTTACATGCTATAAATTTCAATGTATATTATACAAATAATTGTTTTTTTCTCAATATTTTCGACTACTTTGCTTTATACACATCAGTAAAACGAAATAATGAAACTTTTTTTTCATTTTGTTATGTAATCTAAAAGGAAAGCTGTCAATTTTTTGTCACCGAAGACCAAGAAATGCATCCCCGTGCCTGAGAAAGCTAAAGAGAATGAGGAAAGCCAAGTATGTATGATGAACGCCAGTCCCTACTATATATGTAAGGTATGTATATCACCATCTTTCACTCTCACATACTCGCTTATAATGTGAAGCGCTGAAAAGTATATAGGACGTTTAGAAAATAAAAAAAATAATAAAAAAGAGAAAAATTAAGGAAATTAAAACCAAAATACAATGAAGTAAAATAAAATGATAAAATGTAATACAAGAATAAAAAGATAATAAGTAATTTTTTTAATTATCTTTTACTATGAGCACTATTTTCTGTCGATCGGTCAACCGATTGAATAAACGGACCCATCGACGAATCCGAAATGTGTATCAGAAACAGCTACAAGTGAAAAAACGCACAAAAGAATAAATAAGTATATAAGCTCATTATTTATGCCTTTTATTGTATGTATGTATGTATGTATGTATGTATGTATGTATGTATGTATGTATGTATGTATGTATGTATGTATGTATGTATGTATGTATGCAGTAGAACCTCGGATTTTGAACTACTCTGATCACGAATAAATCGTGCTCTATCCCTCTCTCCCTCTCTCTCTCTATATATATATATACATACGCATATATATATACATATATATATATACATATATATATATATATATAAGAATGAATGTTTTTATATATAATGAACGTGAAATACAGGAAGGGACGAACACGGAACACAGACAAATCATTCGAAGCCTTCAATCTTCAGTCAGACACCGAATCATCATAGCAAATTTCGGCTGTTCAATTCTGATATTTGCTCCAACTCGGCCAGCCCCAAGAAAAAAACTAAGCTGTAAGCATTAGATTTCTTGGTAGAAGACAGGAATGTGAACGCACAAGACGGATGTGAATACAAGAGACGAAAACGAAATTGAAAACAGTAATGAAAAGACAAAACATATATAACGGTGGTTGTCATACGACTTTAGACCAAATGAGACAAAACAACAACACATAGCAGCTGGCGTAGAAATAATTACCGTTTCGGTAGCGGGGACACATGTTGGTCGAGATACGAAGGCCAACAGAATGGTTGAAGAAGCAGCAGGTCGCAGGAGAGAGAGAAGAGAGACAGAGAGAGAGGGAATCAAAGAGGGTGGAAGGCAGGGGACAGAATCAGTGACCAAGAGAGGAGAAAGAAGGGATTAAGGAGGATGGGAGGAAGAGAGGGGAAGAATCGGAGGGCGCCAAAAAGTTTGGTGAAGAAGCAATGGCGGGTAGTAAAAGACAGTGTGTATAGAAGTCGTGCAGGGTTTAAAATTGGACAAACAAACGGGGGGGGGGGTGCACGTAACGCCGCAATAATATAAGAATGAATGTTTTTATATATAATGAACGTGAAATACAGGAAGGGACGAACACGGAACACAGACAAATCATTCGAAGCCTTCAATCTTCAGTCAGACACCGAATCATCATAGCAAATTTCGGCTGTTCAATTCTGATATTTGCTCCAACTCGGCCAGCCCCAAGAAAAAAACTAAGCTGTAAGCATTAGATTTCTTGGTAGAAGACAGGAATGTGAACGCACAAGACGGATGTGAATACAAGAGACGAAAACGAAATTGAAAACAGTAATGAAAAAACAAAACATATATAACGGTGGTTGTCATACGACTTTAGACCAAATGAGACAAAACAACAACAACATAGCAGCTGGCGTAGAAATATTACCGTTTCGGTAGCGGGGACACATGTTGGTCGAGATACGAAGGCCAACAGAATGGTTGAAGAAGCAGCAGGTCGCAGGAGAGAGAGAAAGAGAGACAGAGAGAGAGGGAATCAAAGAGGGTGGAAGGCAGGGGACAGAATCAGTGACCAAGAGAGGAGAAAGAAGGGATTAAGGAGGATGGGAGAAAGAGAGGGGAAGAATCGGAGGGCGCCAAAAAGTTTGGTGAAGAAGCAATGGCGGGTAGTAAAAGACAGTGTGTATAGAAGTCGTGCAGGGTTTAAAATTGGACAAACAAACGGGGGGGGGGGTGCACGTAACGCCGCAATAATATAAGAATGAATGTTTTTATATATAATGAACGTGAAATACAGGAAGGGACGAACACGGAACACAGACAATCATTCGAAGCCTTTACATACACACACACACACACACACACACACACACACATATATATATATATATATATTCGTTGCTAAACCCTTTATTGCTTAGTATATATATATATATATATATATATATATAATATATATATATATATATATATATAAAGCACGATTTATTTGCGATCAGAGTTGTTCGAAAACCGAGGTACTACTCTGTGTGTGTGTGTAGGACATAAAGTGTAGGACAAAAGCTCCGTGGTTATATTTTTCGGTTATTTTTTTTTGTTTTTTCCTCCTTTTACTTGTTTCAATCATTAGACTGTGGCCATGCTGGGGCATCACATTGAAGAATTTTTAGTTGAATGTATCGACCCCAGAATTTTTTCCTTTTTACTTGTTAATGAACAACGTGTCCCCACTATGGGAACCCTATGAAACAAAAGAACATGTATGAAACAAAGAGGCATACACCGCATGCAATTCTCTGGATATGATCAGAAAGATAGGGTTCGTGTATACAGGAGTGCTAGAAAGAAGTTAGATACTATATAGAATATAGATACGAAATAGGATATAGAAGTAAAGACTGGAATAGGATACATAGAGTTTGTGACTAAGCAAACAGGGTGAACGCATGGTACAAGACCGACAAATATCAAAGAGTGATGTTTGTAGAGGCCACAGCCCTTGGAGAACTAGCCCGTAGATTTAGGAAAGCTCTGAAGTAGACTAAACTCAACATTAAGATCGTTGAAAAGCCAGGGAGTTCCATCAGATCACAACTATGAGAATACTACATGCACCAATGATAACTGTATGATATGTAAAATTAACCCTGGTGTTAACTGTAGAACTAGAAACGTAGTCTACAGAATAAGGTAAGAACATAATATACTCAGGTGAGACATCTAGGAGCATTGCGGAGAGACTAAATGTACCTTTGAGACAATAAGACTACAAAAAAAAATCCTCTATACTCTACCAACATGGAGGCACACTGGGTCAACTTGACATCTGCATTTTATCCAAGCACTCGACGGACCAACACTCAGACGAATACAGGAGTACATCCTCATTAACGAAACATCCCCACTACTAAATATACATAAGTGTCATACCCCCAATACCCACAGTTTTTATAAGCACAATTTTGTTAGTAGGCCGTTATGTAGGGGTTAGTGTGTGTGTCTCTGTGTATGTATGTATATATATATATATATATATATATTATATATATATATATATATATATATATAACATGTATGTATGTATATGTATAGACGTATACCGTAAATCCTCGAGTATAAGCTGCATTTTTTTCGCAAAATTTAAAGGTCAAAATCCCTAGTGCGTACTATATACGAGGTTAAAAATGAAAAATATTTTCTAAGCAATGTACAAGTATCTATTTGCTGTCCGGCAATGTTTATTCAGGCGCATTTTGTGATGTCGGGCGCCAAAAATACTTTAAGCTAAGCCTGAAAGCAATGAAGTCATAAAAGAATCATCCATAACTTGCAGTAAGCAGCATATATTAAAATAAAAGTATTCAGAACACAGAATAACATGTAACAAAAACAATTTACAAACATATTTACATTCCCATATAATAGTTAAGAGCATCACCATTATTGTATTACGCATGCGCGGAAGTGTTTGTTCGACTGGGTGCTGCTGGTTTAATTACGCACGAATTGTGTTTAATAGTTTAGCGCTAAATAGTGCTAATAGTCACACAAACCCATACATAGACACACTCAAATATGCACACACAAGGAGATAGCGGAACACACCCACACTCACATGCAAACACTCAAACATGAACACAAGCACATGAATATGCAGAATACATACATACGAACGTGCACACATGCATACATATATACATGCTCACGCATACATGTATACACACGCATACATGTATACACACATACATGCAGAGTACACACACACACACACATACATACATACATACATACATACATACATACATACATACATACATACATACATACATATGTGTATGCACACGCACACTAACGCACACGCATGCGTACAAACGAACAAAGCAGAACGCAGTTCCGATAACGAACTGAGTCAACAACTATTGAAAAGGTTGCAAGATGCAACGAAAATTTTACTAAAAAGTTAATAAGTAAATGAGTGGAAATCGGACCGGTGAGTGTGCTAAATTAATAAGCCACAAAAAGAAAATGACTCTCACCAGACACAATAACATGTCTATTATATAAAATCGTTCTGTCTGTCTGTGTGTGTGTCTTCTAGGATCTCGGGCATCCTCCATCCGATTGCGCTCAAATTTGATATGTAGATACCGACGGTATCAGGGCGTGTATAAGTCTTGAAAAAATTACAAAAATCGATTCCAGGTGAGAATGCGATCGATAACGCCGTGGGAACGTGCATTTGTTCGCGCAAGTACATCAGCGGTTGCTGCTCAAATTTAGGTTAAATCAGTGTTTCTCAAATGGGAGGCCTATGGGACGGTCAGACAAGTTGTTTTAAGAAAATCTGGATTAAATGTTTGGCAACTCGGCACCGTCCATTGGACGGGGAGGGGGGCGTTTTGCTCGTATATATATATATATATATATATATATATATGTATATGTATATGTATGTATGTATGTATAAGTATATGTATGCATGTATACGCATACTCACACACACACACACATGCACGCACATACACACACATATGTATATATATAGGCAAATAAAAAATAAACAAATATTAATCAAAAAATAATCAGGAAAAACAAGTCAGAAGGACGTACTCAGTGAATGTATTAGGTTGACGCTGAGAAAAAGTTTAAGATGTAAAAAAGATGTATGTATGTATGTATATATGTGGTTTTATGGTTTCATCGGACGATGGGGATCCGTGCACGAAACATTCTTTGCTTCAACACGCACCGTTTCATTCTCTAATTCTCGCTGAAGCTGACCATCACTAGCTCACTATCTCTAGTGGTTATCCATTAACCTCATTACTAAACCAACGGAAATTTTCCAACAAATTATAAATCTGATAAGAACTATAATATACTAAACTAAATAAACAATTAATGACCAGACAGATCTAATGACGAGATAACTGAAAAAGCCAGCTGCTTTTCACATCACAGATAACTTTAGAATTAGTTCTCTAACTCTGTTTCTCATCGAAGGGGGACTGAAAAGAGTGGAGGGGTGGCCATGTTTTTTTAATAACATTCAGCTGGTTGAAACCAGTGGTTCCAAAAGTGGGCGGGACTGCCGCACCCCAAGCGGAAGGTTGGGAGAGATCCGGAGGCGGGGGTGTTGAAGAAGAGTGGTAATGGGGTGGCCAAAAGGAAGCGACGAGTGTAAAAACAATAAAATAATGGGTAAATTAAGTTTTATTTGTGAATTTACAACAGAAATTGGTCTACGTTTGTAGTGGTGAGTTGAGGGTGGAGTAGTGCTAGGCATGTGGTCTAGGTGCTAAATGGCTGCAGTCCAGAAAATGTTTGGGAACCACTGCTTTAAGCTTTCTAAACTTGTCCAACACAATGGCAAAGCAAGAAAAATTACATGGGTACATACTCTGTTTCCTTTTCTCATTAATTAAAATGTGTGGTGACAAATAAAAATTTAAGGCATAATTTTGTGTTGTGTCTGGTATTTGCTACTATGAAAACCACCAGGCTTACAAATTAAAATGAATTCATTCATCTAATTGTCGTATTTGGTCGGGCAATCTTAACTCACTTTCATCTGACATTATTCTCAATATATTTTCTAAGGGGATTCAAATTTACTAATGGCAAGAAATTTTCTCTACATTCTTTAGCCATATAGTGTAAACCCCATATTTTGAGACGGCGTTTTAAGTATCGTTATGAAATTTGTTATGCGGCCACATGATCTCGGGTTTCACTCTACTTAGCGGTACTCTGAGTAGGTGTCTGCTACATAGCCCCCGGTTGACCAAAAGAAAAACTAAAAGCAGTAGAAATGCACGAACGATTGTGGTGGTGCCATGAAGTAAACATGCATCAGATACATCGTTTATTCATACAAATGTAACTGAGATGAGATATGTCATAAATAACAGTGACAAAAGAAATATACACCGCCGGAAGTTGTTGTTGACAAACAACAGCAGTAATTTTATTCAGCTGAATACACGTCATTGATTGGTTGAAATTACCGAAATACGACTACTTTAACACGAAATAACTTTGAAAATATAAACTTTTCTCAACAACACTAAGAGTAAAAGATGATTTATACTACACATTCTGCCAGTGTCCGAAGTTTGAAAGTGTTTAGTTCAATGGGGAAAGATCCCTCACATATATATGTGTGGGATCTTATAGGAAAAATAAAAGTTGAAAATGCACTGAGAATAGTTAAAACATTTTTTATCATTATATTTAAATATTTAACCGGTTTGACAGCTTACACTGATTTTCAAAAATTTGAAATAGAAAGACGTGGCTTATGTAGCAGCTCTCTTGCTTTCCACGCGTGTTTGAAGCTTGCCCTATTTTTTATCGGGAGTTCATTGCTCAAATTAGTATATGTTTTGCATAGGGTTTAATTGGTAGAGGATAGTCATATGACTGGTCTTAGAAATTTTTGTAGGTTCCCCGCTATGTCCGTGTGTTAGTCTCAAGTGACAATGTTTGGCGTCGTAAGGTAAGGCTGACATGATTGACTGAACATGACTAGTGACAGTACCAAACAATCAGTGGGAGAGTGGACAGGAGTTGTTTGTATGTAGTCCAGTGGCCAAAGTTTAGGCTGTTAGCTGTGTAGGTTCCTCATGTTAAGCGGCAGAATGAGTTTTGTGTGTGAATAGTGTATATACTTTGTCAAAGTCTCTGTAGATTGACTGACCTAAGGATTAAGCGAATGATCGATTAGTTAATTGGTTAAATGGTTAACTAGCTGACAAATAATAAAAAAAAGAAGCGAAATAGAGCCAGTGGGTGTATTTATAATTGGCATAATGAGCCTTCCAAGATACAGTTAAACTGGTGTCATCCCATGATTTCACAACAAGAATCTTGCAAACAAACACAAAAGGGTAGTTTTTAAATTGTCAATATTCATCTATTTCCACAAGGTCGAAAATATGGAGCGTGTCTTGAGATGAGTGGACATACGTTACAATTTCCCTAAGCGCGAAATCTCGTAATGGCAAGTAGCCGTAACACGGGGGATGTCTGCAATATAATATTATGCAGTGTCAAAGGGTGTAACACCTAAGTTAGTGTATTGTACCAGTTATTTTCATTCATTGGTTTTTGAGGTCAGTATTAAATGCATGACGGAGCCCTTATCGATCAGGTAACTCCTGATAATCCATTAGGAAAGTCACATGCCTTGTCTTCTGATCAGCCGTCAACTGTCCAGTATTAATTATGTGTTAACGAACTTCACTGTTGATTGCTTGATTTGCTTTGTTTTGATATTAGTTTGATCTCGGTATTATTTATTTATTTATCTAATCATTTTGTTATGTGCCATGTCCATGAATTTCATTTTGTTGAGGGAAGGTCTGATTTAGATAGAAAATTACAAAAGCAACAACAAAAACTAATAATGATACAAACTACAACAAACAGTCAAGCAAATTAAATCCATTAAAACAAACTGCTTTTTAGATTGACCAACCAAGTGGATCATCATACATCACGTTGATTTTTGGCATATGAGCGCAAAGAATAATTTTTATTGTTTATCCGGTTGTATCTCTTTAGCTATGTGACACTTAATAAAATTACAGCCCTAATCAAACAAACCAGGACTTAAAGTATGCTGAGTTGTTAAGGCAATACAATGCAATCATTATTCATTCATTGTGGATATCGACTGCTTTGAAAACCCAATATCATCGACCAAAGCACGTCCTATGCTAAATCACCGTTCATAAAAAAAAAAATGTCTTTCTCTAATGGTCTGAAAAACGTTTTTGCTTTCTGTAACAAGCAATAATGTAATTTATTATCTTATAATCAGTGACATATACTAGATACTAAAGTGACAATCCCAAAGATTATTTCTTAAGTTGTCTTTTGGGGGAAGTTTTAAAAGATTTTTCTGTCAGATAATAGTTTTGTATGTTTGTTTGTTTGTTGTTGTTGTTGTTGTTGTTTGTACAATTGAAATCAGTTATAATGCATCACTACCCAAACCTACCACTGCAATTGTTACTACACAGCTCCACTAATTACAGCACAACAACAATCAGATCACAATCACTATCACAATCATGAAAGGCATTAATGCATACAACGGTAAAAACATAATAACCATACTGTATTATCACTTCACTAATCCATTACCATCACGATAACTACGATCATTACCACGACAGCAACCACCACCACTACCACCACCACCACCACCACAACAACAACAACAACATTCACAAAACCACCCATCTTTTCATGGTCACTAAACATACTACAATTAACAGCCAAATTTTCCACCAGTCACAACCTATCGTTTTAAGGAAAAGCAAACTATTGGGTTGTCCGGAAAGTTCGTGCCGATTTTTAAAGGAAAGAAAGAGATGAATAAATAATTGCCATTACATTTTTAATCAATCAAATATGAACCATTTTGTTCATATTTCCATCTTTCCTTTAACTTGAAAATACCCTCTTCTCAGAATTGAGGTGGTTTCATGGCAAAGAATTCATCAAGGTATCTTTTCACATCATCCAAAGAATTGAAATTTTTACCATTAAGACTATTCTGCAGAGACCTGAATAAGTGGAAATCCAAAGGAGCAATATCTGGTGAATATGGAGGGTGGGGTAACACATCCCAACCCAAGCTGCAGAAACTTTTGTCTGGTTCCCAAAGCATCAAATGCCGAAAATGAACTTTCTTATCTTCCATTTTAAAGGGTTACAGACTTAACACAGGTTATAGGAACATAAACCTTCTTCCACGAAAAGATAGCTTAAACTGTGCTCTAAATAGAGGTGTAGTCAAATCCTATTTTATGGACTCAACAACGTTCTAAAATAAGTCGAAAGGTAAGCTACGATAAATCGGCACGAACTTTCCGGACAACCCAATACATTAGATAATGTAGTCCTATGTAAACTATAAGTGGAAAAGACAAGATGGGTGCTGCTGGAATATCTTTAACCATAGACTCCTTCAATTATGGTTAACGTAAGGCAAGGAAAATCAAAAAACAAACCAACACACTCTTTTCTGTTTCTATGTTGCTTGCACTTCTTTTTACCATGAACATCTTACTCATGACATGAGTAAATACGTTTATGCAGTCATATTCTTTTCCTTGATTTTTAATCACTTGGCCGCGACCATGCTGGACCAAGTTGAGCAATTCCCTCCAAGTACTCATTTTAAGTGTGACACTTATGTCGGACCCTTTTTTTTTTCAAGCTAACAAGTTACGGCGATGCAAGAAGACACACACATACACCCCCCCTCTCTCTCTCTCTTTTTATAAATGTATAACGAATTATAGATAGATATATACAAAATTTACACAGATATAAGAGTTAGAACTTGTGGTCCGCTCGCGGATCTTTTTCACTGAGAATTTTTGCCCGCCACACTAAAAAGTTTTCCCACCCCATCCCTGGTGTAGACAAACACACAGAGGCACATATGTATGAATATGACAACAGTAATGTCTGCCTATCTGTCTGTCTGTCTGTCTGTGTTTTACTCATGGCAGCGTCCCTGTAAGCCTTTTCGGCCGCGTTTTCCCAAGCAGTAATCAGAATTTCACGGAAGCACGCTGTTCCTTCGTTTCGGTCATCGCAAAAATCGATGAACAGATGAGAGGCACTGAAAAGCAAAGATGCACCACGTGGCAGTACGACATCAACCGACGACACCGATCGACAGACTGGTTTCCGAGGGTCACATCAAATGGTTTCTAGCGATGGAAGCCTAAACTACAACGGGTTTGTCCCACAAATAAAGTTTCCGGTTACTTTTGGGTACGCCCTAGGATTTACGTTCTGAGTTTAAATGACCTGTCAAGCACCGGGGTCAATGTAATCGACTAGCCCTCCCTTCCAAAATTTCGAGCCTTGTGTCTATAGGAGAAAGGAATATAAATACAATTATGCAATAATTACCATCCAGGTTCATGCATGTTTTATTCTTTATTAAATAATTTCGATATCTTTTTAATCTTGTCAACATCTTTACCGAGTTAAACATTAAGCGTATGACAAAGCAAAAGCAATATACATATCTAGATATTTAAACAGTAAAAAACTCCAACTAAACTTCTTTCCTGACATGACTTTTAATGTATTGTCTCTCGACCATTGACATAAGTATTAAATAGACGGAACTGCTTTTCTACCAATCTCATTAATTATACACAAAGAAGTATGTTCCACGCAGTCATTTCAAAACAACAGCCTTTATTCATGTAGATTATTTTTTCATATTAATCACAGTTATTTTTTACTTTATTCTGACATTTCTAACATTTCTTTCATTCAACCTCATTACTGGTCGCCATGAAACGTTCATCATGTCATAAACTTAGTCCCGTTAGGTTTGAAATCCCGCTGACATTATTGTTAACAATAACATTTCCTACTTTTCCGAGTACTTTCAGTGAAATTGCTTCAAGTAATTTCCATTTCAGACAACTGTATTGTATCATTTATTAGATATTTATCTATTACTTATTTACTACACATTTATACCATTCTATTTTTCTACCTGCTAATCTCCATGCAGTCATTCATAAGTTTACATTTGTTTTCGATAATTCCTAAATGATGTTTTATACAGTTTTTAAATATAACCCCTGTGTCTGTGTGGGTGGGTGTATGTATGTATGTGTGTGTGTGTGTGTGTGTGTTATGTGCGTGTGTGCGCTCATGTATATGTGCGTGTGCTTTTGATGGTGTGCGTGAGTAGATGTATACGAGTGTGTGTCTGTCTGTCCGTTTGTGCGCGCGGTGTGTCTGTCTGTTTGTCTGTGTGCGCGCGGTGTGTCTGTCTGTCTGTCTGTGCGCGCGCATGTATGTACACAACAAACATGGCAACTTCCAACATTATTCACATCCACCATATCATTCCGAAGCATCAGAAATACATATCGCACGATTATGCCTGTATGAATCTCAGAGTAATGCTGCACTGAACAACCAGTGACTCTTCACTAATGTATGTGGCGTGGGTTGTTTCTTTCATTGATCTATATCGGCGAAAATATAACTACCGAGTGAAAAAAAAAACCGAAAAGTTAGTAGATAGGCGCAGGAGTGGCTGTGTGGTAAGTAGCTTGCTAACCAACCACATGGTTCCGGGTTCAGTCCCACTGCGTGGCATCTTGGGCAAGTGTCTTCTACTATAGCCTCGGGCCGACCAATGCCTTGTGAGTGGATTTGGTAGACGGAAACTGAAAGAAGCCTGTCGTATATATGTATATATATATATGTGTGTGTGTGTTTGTGTGTCTGTGTTTGTCCCCCTAGCATCGCTTGATAACCAATGCTGGTGTGTTAAAGTCCCCGTAACTTAGCGGTTCGGCAAAAAAGAGACCGATAAAATAAGTACTGGGCTTACAAAGAATAAGTCCCGGGGTCGATTTGATCGACTAAAGGCGGTGCTCCAGCATGGCCACACTCACATGACTGAAACAAGTAAAAGAGCAAAAAGAGCAAAGAGAGTCACTAGATTGTAATTCTCAGTATTGTAAATACAATAGGCCAGTGAATTTTTCGTCCAGGAGTGGACTGAGCATGTGCAGGCGTGGCTGTGTGGTAAGTAGCTTGCTTCCCAACCTCATGGTTCCGGGTTCAGTCCCACGGGTGGTACCTTGGGCAAGTGTCTTCCACTATAGCCTCGAGCCGACCAAAGCCTTGTGATTGGATTTGGTAGACGGAAACTGAAAAAAGCCCGTCGTCACACACACATACACACCACACACACACACGTGTGTGTGTGTATGTATATATGTATGTATATATATGTATATATATTTATGTGTGTGTATCTTTGTGTCTGTGTTTGTCACCACAGTATCGCTTGACAACAAATGTTGGTGTGTTAAAGTCCCATTAACTTAGCGGTTCGGCAAAAGAGGCCGGTAGAATAGCACTAGGCTTACAAAAAATAAGTCCAGAAACAGCTGTAAGACCTTCTATTTATAAATGTTTTAAAATCTTTCGCAGCCTTGGATTTTTATCTCATTCTGAAAATTTATATATATACATATATATATATATATATATATATATATATACTATATATATATATATATATATATATATATATATATATATATATAGAATGGTTGTATACTGTCAATATAACAAGAACGTGACAGTAGGGGGTACACCACCGCTGTATAGCCCTAGGAAGCATCGAACGCCTCCTGATGGCTTTGACACATTTTTCCCTGTGTCCTTATATACATTTACGAAGGGGAGACAAACACCCCCGGCTGCCGGCTCCCCTTCGTAAATGTATATAAGGAGACAGGGAAAAATGTGTCAAAGCCATCAGGAGGCGTTCGATGCTTCCTAGGGCTATACAGTGGTGGTGTACCCCCTACTGTCACGTTCTTGTTAGATTGACAGTATACAACCATTCTATCGCCCCACCACCGTACATGTCTCTACGAGAGATTTAGAAATTTAATATTTCTTATATATATATATATATATAATATATATATATATATATATATATATATATTATATATAATAATATATTATATATATATATATATATACATATATATAAGAATTTTGTGCGTAATAAGATAAAAAGCCAAGTCTGGTAGATATTAGAGCATTTATAGATAGAAGGTCTCATAGCTGTTTCCAGGATATTTATTAATTATATGTCTTCCTCGGAGACGGTGTGAGAGGATAATATATATAGAGGTGTAAAAAGGTTGAATGTAGAGTGTACTCTTCAGTGTAGAAAGTATAAAGAAAATGTTTACAATGAACTTAAGAAAGGAAATAGCAGAAGAATTGAATCTAGGAGATTCATATTTCTCCTTGTGAGGAAGAGATTTTTATCCTTACAGTTACTGTATAATCTTACATATCAATACAAATAAAATAAACTTTTTTATTTACTATTTTCATACCAGCTCATTTAACTCCCCAACATTGATTTATTTCCTCGTATTCTTACATTTCAGCTTCCCTTTTTCGTCTTTATAGCCACAGCAAGCATTTACTATCTAAATAGCAATATTAGCAACTATTTTTTCTGTTTTTACTTATTTTTCTGCTTTATATTTAATACATACTACGAACATTAGATCTTATGCAAACATAAGTCCATCTTACGCATCTTATTCTCTCTTTAACGCTTTTTACCTCTCAAATACTTGTTTATGTTAACTATCTAGTATAAGGCCTTTATATACTATCTCCTCTAGATTAACTTCATTTTCGTGTATAAATTTTTTATAAATATATACCACTCTAAGTAATGTTTTCAACTGTTAGATCATGTCTTAATTCAAATATAGTCATACTTTTACATTGGACATTTCTATACAATTTTGCCCTACCCGACTTATTTGGAGTTAAAATTTCTAATTTCCTTACTCATCTATTGAGGGCACGTCTCTGATACCCCTTTACTTATATTTTAAAATAACCGTTATAGCCTTTAGCTATAGTTAATACCTAACTGGACTCACATTTCTTTCTCAAAAGGATAAATAAGAATGTCCTAGATTCTATTCTTTTGCTGTTTCCTTTCTCGAGTTCATTGTAAAGATTTTGCTTATACTTCCTTCACTGAAAAGCATATTGATAATTAATTAATTTAATTAATTTTATTTAATCCAATTCAATCATGAATTTGCATTATTTTTATATCGCTGTACGAAACGATCGTCTGCGTGAATTAAAATTCTTTTATATATTATAACAATTTATCTTCATTTTAAACTAAATTGTTGAGTTTCATGGGATTTCTTTCCATAAATTCACCACACACACACAGACATGCACACGCACACACGCGCGCATGCACTCACACACACACACAAATATATATATATGTAACAAAGATGTAAAGATGTCAATTACGGCCGTTTCAAGCGGCTCCTTTAATCGGTTAATGAAAGCGTCACATCAATTTTAAAGAAACGGTTTTCGTCAGATGACTGCATAGTCTTCGGATATAAAGGATATAATCACTTTTAAGCATATTTACATCAATAATGGAACTCAAAATATTTACATTATTTCTGTGTCATATCTGTGGCAGGATCTACCACATATATGACACAAGAAACAATTTAAATATGTTGTAAATATGGTGTAAATATGTTAAAAAGTGGTTATATCCTTTATATTTGAAGTCCTCTGCAGTCATCTGACGAGAACGGTTTCTTTCAAATTGATGTGATGTTTTCAAAAATCAATTAAATGAGCCGCTTGAAACGACCGTAATGAATTGACACTTTGTTACTCATTTAAATTCTGTTCACCTAATTTGGAATTTGCACTTCGGAAATACTATAAAAAGTACCTTTATAAAAGTACATGTCTGAATTACCAACAGCGGATATCTTCACTTAGCTGCGTTGCGTTGTCTGCTACACACGGCATTTACAATCATCCCTGCACGGATTCTTGATATTGTTTGGGTGTGTGGATTATACCGACCTAGCAAGGTGCCTCAATTCAAGTATCTAATTCAACCTGATTCTTAATCATATATATATATATATAATATATATATATATATATTATATATATATATATATATTGTGCAAATACAAGTGAAATATATATGTATATATGTATATGTGTGTGAGTGTGTGTGTGTTTGTGTGTGCGTGCGTGTATGAAAGTAAATATATATATAGAGAGAGAGTATATATATATACATATATAGGTATATGCATATCATTATACACACACACACACATGCACACATATTTATACTTATATATACATATTGTTATGTGGAGGCGCAATGGCCCAGTGGTTAGGGCAGCGGTCGTAGGGTCGCAGTTTAGATTCCAAGACCAGCCGTTGTGAATGTTTATTGAGCAAAAACACCTAAAGTTCCACGATATTCCAGCGAACTCTGCTGTACTCTTTCACCACAATTTTCTTACACTCTTTCTTCCTGTTTCTGTTGTACCTGTATTTCGAAGGGCCAGCCTTGTCACACTCTGTGTCATGCTGAATCTCCCCGAGAACTTCGTTAAGGGTACACGTGTCTGTGGAGTGCTCAACCACTTGCACGTTAATTTCACGAGCAGGCTGTTCAATTGAGCGGATCAACTGGAACCCTCGTCGTCGTCGTGACCGACAGTACCACGACATATCATTATACATATATACACATACGTACGTATACACACACACACACACACACACACACACACACACACACACACACATACACACACATGCACGAGTGTGTATGGGGGAGAGGAAAGACAGCGTGACAGCATGAGAAAGAGACAGACAGAGCTAGCAGTATATTTTATTTAGTAGTTATTAATATTTTACTTTAATGGACTATTGTTACATAATACACCAGCCAGTTGAATGGTTAATAATAATTCGGTATTTTAAATCAAGTTTAACGATTTAACCATAAAGTTTTAAAAAAAAACAAAAGGCAGTGAGCGAAAAAAGGAGAAAAATATTATATATGAAGTTGCGAAAGGGCACATTTGGATTTAGAAACTAGTCTTGCTTTCAACCTTGTCGATCATCACTAGTTTTTAGCTTCCTGGAGCCATAGGAACTCACATAATTTCTTACTATTATTTGCATTATTTTTTTTATCTCATTCGACAGAGTAAGTGACGACAATTATATAATGCATAATTGATACAATGCATTAGGATTAATTAGTAATGACTAGTTAGCAATGGTTTATGTAGTTCATTAAGTAGACGTGTTGAAATATAATTTTGCAGTGAAAAGTTTTACAGTAACCGATTGTAACAAAAGACATCCATAGATAACAGTGTATCTCTCAATGAATTGTATTATTGTTGCGAGCATTCGTACATACGTACGTTCATGCATACATACACGGTACTAATACAATAAGTACCAAGCTTTAAAAAATAAGTCCTGTGATCGATTTGCTCGACCAAGCCATTCAAGATAGTCGATCAGTAAAGGAAGAAGGTGCACACACACATGCATGCACACATACATACATACATACATACATACATACATACATATATACATACATATTTATATATATATATATTAATACACATACACAAGGTGCGGTACATAAACAGTCGTCTAAATTACGCAAAAATGAAAATAACATTGACAGTCATTTTGACAGATACGTTTACCAAAATTACATAAAAATATCTTGAAATACTAAAGGATAAATTTATTCAATAAACTCGCCATTGGCTTCAACCAAGGCCTCCAGACAACTTCGGAATCTCCTACAGCTTTTCTGGATGGTCTCCT